>NW_026067970.1:6505378-6622429 GCF_014885135.2 Alexandromys fortis
ACATCAGAGTGCCATCCTTTGCTGCTGGCAGAGTTATTGGGAAAGGAGGCAAAACGGCAAGTACCTCCACAGGAGCTGCACCGTGCTGGAGGAGCTGCAGGGACCTAGCTCCTCCCTGGAGCTTAGGCTACTTTTTTTTTTTTAATTGAAAAAAATTTCCACCTCCTTCCAGCCTCCCATTTCCCTCCCCCTCCTCCCGCCCCTCTCTCCCTCCTTCTGCTCCTCATTGGGACCTTGCGAGCTCAGTCCGGTGGTCCAGTGTGGGTCTCTGTGTCTATCTCCATCCATTGCCAGATGAAGGTTCTGTGGTGATATGCAAGATATTCATCAGTATGGCTATAGGATAGGGTCATTTCAGGTTCCCTATCCTCAGCTGCCCAAGGAACTAACTGGGGACATTGCCCTGGGCACCTGGGAGCCACTCTAGATTCAAGTCTCTTGCCAACCCTAAGGTGACTCCCTTAACTAAGATATGTGCTTCCCTGCTCCCCTATCCAACCTTCCTTTATCCCCAATCTTATTCAACTTCTTTAAGTAGGGACTTAGTTCTAAGACCTTTTGTCTTGGCACTGCTTTCATAGTGCCTCATAGGTTTGGGTATGTTGTATATTCATTTTCTTTGAATTCTAGGAAGTCTTTAATTTCTTTCTTCATTTCTTCATTGACCCAGTAGTGATTCATATGAGCATTACTCAGTTTCTAGGATAAACTCATTACGAGTTTATGGGCTTTCTGTAATTTGTGTTGTTCTTGAATTCTAACTTTAAGCCACGGTGATCTGATAAGATACAGGGGTTTATGCCCATTTTTTGTATCTGTTGAGATTTGCTTTGTAATGAGTATGTGGTCAATTTTAGAGAAGATTCCATGAGGTGTTGAGAAGGAGATATGTTATTTTGTGCTTGATGGAATGTTCTATAGATGTCTGTTAAGTCCATTTGAGTCATAACATCTGTTAGTTCCCTTATTTCTCTGTTAATTTTCTGTCTGGCAGACCTGTTCATTGGTGATAGTGGGGTGTTGAAGTCTCCCACTATATGTGTGTGGGATTTGATGTGTCATTTAAGCCTTAGTAATGTTTCTTTTACATATGTGGATGCCCTTGTATTGGGACATAAATGTTCACAATTGAGACTTCATCTTGATGGAGTTTTCCTGTGATTAATATGAAATGTATGTCTTCATCTGTTTTGATTATCTTTAATTTGAAGTTTATTCTGTTAGTTATTAGAATAGCTACACAGCTTGCTTCTTTGGCCCATTTGATTGGAAAATCTTTTCCCAACCCTTTACTCTGAGGTAACATTTGTATTTGAAGTTGGGGTGTGTATTTTGTATGTAGCAGAAGGATAGATCCTGTTTTTGTATGCATTCTGTTAGCCTGCATCTTTTAATAAGTGAATCGAGTCTATTGATATTAAAGAATATTAATGACCAGAAATTGATAGTTCCTGTTATTTATTTATTTATTTATCTGTTTGTTTGTTTGTTTTTGGTGTCAGTGTGTGTTTCCTTCCTTTGGGACTTTCTAGTATGGGAATATCTATTGCCTGTGTTTTTGTGGGTACAACTAACTTCCTTGTGTTGGAGTTTTCCTTCTGGTGCTTTCTGTAGGCCTGGACTTGTGGAAAGGTATTGTTTAAATCTGGTTTTTGTCACGGGCTATCTTGTTATCTTTGTCTATGGTGATTGAAAGTTTTGCTGAGTATAGTACTTAGAGTGGCATCTATCGTCTCTTAGTGCCTGAAGAACATCTGTTCAGAACCTTCTGAGTTTCAGAATCTCCATTGGGAAGTTGGGTGTTATTCTGATGGGTTTGCCTTTATATGTTTCTTGTCCTTTGCAGCTCTTAATATTCTTTCTTTATTCTGTATGTTTAGAGGTTTGGTTATTATGTAGCAAGGGGATTTTTTTTGGTCCAGTCTATTTGGTGTTCTGTAAGCTTCTTCTGTCTTCATGGACACTTCCTTCCTTAGGTTTTGAAAGTTTTGTACTATGATTTTGTTGAATATATTTTCCGTGCCTTTGAGCTGGTTATCTCCTTCTATTACTATTATTCTAGCTTTGGTCTTCTCATGGTGTCCTAAATTTCCTGGACATTTGTGTTATGATTGTTGGCTTTAATACTTTCTTTGACCAGTGAATCTATTCCTCTATCTTATCTTTAATGCCAGAGATTCTCTCGTCCATCTCTTTCATTCTGTTGGTTATGCTTGCAACCATAGTTCCTGTTCATTTACCCAGATTTTCCATTTCCAGAATCCCCTCATTTTGTGTGTGTTTCTTTAATTGTCTATATTTCAATTTTCAAATCTTGAACTGTTTCCTTTACCTATTTATTTGCTTTTTCTTGGTTTTCTTGGCTTTTCAAAAGGGATTTATTGATTTCTTTCAAGTTTTTATTTGTCTTTTCCTCAATTTCTTTAAGGGATCTTTTCATTTCCTCTTTATGGGCTTCTATCATCTCCATAAAATTATGTTTAAGGTTGTTTTCTTCTGCTTCTTCAACATTAGAATGGTCAGGTCTTATTGTTGTAGAACCACTAGTTTCCAGTGGTGCTATATTGGTCTTTATGTTGTTGAATGTGAATGCATTCTTGCATTTTTGCCTACCCATCTCTTCCTCCAATCAGTGAAGGCGGTGCCTGTTCTTCTGATGGCCACTCTTCTTCAGTTGGTGCAGGCTGTATCTGTGCCTCAGGTGGCCGCTGATGCTGTGATAGATGTTTGGGTTTGGGGGGCAGAGTGGGGCTTTAGATTGCAGGGTTTGATGAGGAGGGGGTGGAACAGTCTGTCTGCAGTAGCCTTAACTGAATACTGGGTAATGGTACTGCGATGGATGCAGGAAAGACATGGGGTGTGCCCAGGGCCTAGTGCTTAGAGACTGGATTATCCAGCTGGGAGACTAGTCACCTACCTCTTGATCCAATAGGTACAGGAAGTGTCTGTCATGTCATTCTGTTCTTAAGATTTATGTATTTTTATTTTATGTATATGAGTATGTTGCCTGCCAATGTGTGTGAAGCAAATGCCTGCCTAGTACCCCTGGAGACCAAAAGAGGGCATCAGTCCCCCATGAACTGCAGCTACAGAATGTTGTGAGCTGTTATGTAAGTGCTGGGAAATGAACTCAGGTCATCTGTAAAATCAACAAGTGCTTTTCATCACTGAGCCATCGCTTCAGCCCCAATCATGTTACTTATTTAAATCTGTGTTTTAACTTTATCATGAGTTTATGCCTTTTACAAAACAAGAATTTTGAACTAAATGCCATATGAAACAGAGATTCCAGCCAGTGTAGAAGGAGCGGTGGGCCGTGTTCCTACCACCTGGCTCCCGGCCACCAGGCTAGCTTAGACCCAGAAATAACAACACATAAACTGTATTCATATAAACACTGCCTGGCCCATTATATCTAGCCTCTTCTTGGCTAATTCTCACATCTTGCTTAACCCATTTCTAATAATTTGTGTAGCACCACAAAGTGGCAGCTTACTGGGAAAGATTCAGCATGTCTGACCTGCATCCATCTTGGGCTGGAGCTTCATTGCATCTGACCCAGAGAGGAGAGGCATGGCGATTGCCTCACTTCCTCCCAGCATTCTTTTCTGTCTACTCCACCCACCTAAGGGCTGGCCTATCAAATTGGCCAAGGCAGTTTCTTTATTAACCAATGACCTTCCTCCATCATGCCAGTCCCCACTACAGGGGATCCAAATCTTTCTCTCCAGTCAATGAGCAGAATAGAGAGTGTGTGTGCTGTCGTCCATCATAGGCAGCAGTTATACTCCTTATCAGCATCAAGGTTATACAAGACTAACCCTCAGTCTTCAGTCAGCCCAAGAGTCTTCTGGGATTCCTAGCTATTGGGGTGGGAGCGGGGGGCTGTGGCAAGAGAGTAAAGCAGAAAATTGCCATAGAATCCAGTCAGCAGAATGGAAGACTGGAACCCCTCTCACTACTCATATGTGTACCAAAGCTGATTTGCAATAAAAAATAATACTGTGTGGGAGACCTACCTGGATTAGGGCACTAGTGAGCTTTTAACTTTTCTCCCAGCTCTGAACACTTCTAAATAACCCCTTTCTGCTTCAACTTCTACCCACATGTTTTGGTTCAATCTTCTGTCTTGGGAAACAAGAGTTTGGAAATATCAGACTCTAATATCTATCAACTGCACAAGTTTCAGAAATAATTCTAAATGAGTTGCAGGCATGAATTGATATTTTAGTATGAGTTTAGTAAAAATGTACCTTTAAAAGACAAAAATATGTTGATGTGGGGGAAGACTACAGAATATTCATAATAATATTGCTAGTTCAGCTAAGCAGTTCAATTGATGTCTTAAAAGTAAGGTAAATACAAGGTAACATTTCAAAAAAACACAAAATCTAAAGTAGACAGGTGGAATAGACTTGTGAAACCTGTCTTTCTATTCAGAGTTCTATTGAATTATTTACCATAGTTAATAATAACCTGATGTGGGAGCTTCGGGTTGCATTCCGCCACCCAGCTCCCGCCATGGGCTAGCTCTACCAGAAATAACAATACACAAATTGTATTTTTTAAAAGACTGCTTGGCCCATTATATCTAGCCTCTTCTCGGCTAACTCTCGCACCTGGACTATCCCATTTCTAATAATGTGTGTAGCACCCCTAGGTGCACTTACTGGGAAGATTCTAGCCTATGTCCATCCTGGGTCAGAGCTTCATTGATCATGTCTGCCCGGGAGAGGGGAGCATGGCGTCTGAGCTCACTTCCTCTTCCTCCCAGCATTCTGTTCTGTTTACTCCTCCCACCTATGTTTTAACCTATGAGGGCCAAGAAGTTTCTTTATTATAATTAACCAATGACCTTCCTCCATCAATAACCATGTTAATATTTTTATTTTAAAATGGTTGAAAGTTTCAAATGCCTCATGTTGTAATAGGAGCAGTGGGCTGCTTCCCGCCACCCGGCTAGCTTTATACCCAAAATAACAACACACAAACTGTATTCTTTTAAACACTGCTTGGCCCATTAACTCTAGCCCTTACAGGCTAATTCTCATATCCCGATCAACCCATCTCTAATAATCTGTGTAGCATCAGTCTTACTGGGAAAGATTCAGCATATCTGACCTGGCAGCTTGCTTCATGGTGTCTGCCCGGGAGAGGGGAGCATGGCCTCTGAGCTCACTTCCTCTTCCTCCCAGCATTCTGTTCTGTTTACTCCTCCCACCTATGTTTTAACCTATGAGAGCCAGCCAAGCAGTTTATTTTTTAACCAATGACCTTCCTCCATCAGTCTCATCAGAAAAAAAATAATGGATAAGGATGGTGATGAAGTACTTTGGCTTACTTAATCATTCCATATTCTATACATATTTCAAAACTTCACATTTTATTCCATAAATCTATATAATTATTCTTTAATAAAAATACTAGTACATATAAAATAAATGTAAGTAGTAGTAAGAATACAAACAGGAAAGAGAATTCTTCTCTACCACTTAGAGGTGAGCAAATTCTACAAAGCCACTGAATCTCTCTTGCCTCAGTTTCCCCATTTGCAAAATACAACAGTTTCTTACCACTTACAGGTGTGTGTGTTGCATCTCCCTAGAAAAAATTCACAATGAAGAGGTGTGTGAAGTTACTCTTTGAAACAGGTAGACACTGAGAAAAACCTAAGACAAACACTTTAAGACAAAAGAAAACAGGGGTTGGAGGCCCCAGAAAAGCTAGGTAACTAGAAAGACCTTAAGAGGGGATGCATGGATCACCCTGGGAAGAGGAAATAGATGAGATGTCCTGGTTAATGATGGAGGAAGGTAATTGGTTAATTATAATAAACCAACTGCTTGGCCTCATAGCTTAGAACATAGGTGGGTGGAATAAACAGAATAGGATGCTGGGCGGAAGAGGAAGTGAGGTCAGACTCTGCTCTGCTCCTGGACAGACCCAACAGCTCTGCGCTCTGGAGCAGAGACGCCATGCTCAGCTCTCCCAGGCAACTCCAACCCAGAATGGAGATAGGCTAGAATCTTCCCGGTAAGCGCACCTTGGGGTGCTTACACACATCATAAGAAATGGGCTAATCCAGGTGCAAGAATTAGCCTGTAAGGGCTAGAGTTCATGGGCCAAGCAGTTCTTAAATGAATACAGTTTGTGTGTTGTTATTTCGGGCATGAGCTAGCCAAGCGGTCAGGGTGTTGGGGATGCAGCCCCGCCACTCTTTATTTCAACAGGTAAACTGGGGGAGAATAGAGTGGAGGGGATGGAAGGATGGGAACATGAGGGATCAAGATGGTCAAGTTGTGGGTGGGAAGGCAGGGGGTATTAACTAAAAGATATCTTGATAGTGGGGGCCATTATGGGGTTATGAAGACATTTTGTGTCAGAGAAACTTCCAGGAATTCACAAGGATGACCCCAGCCAAGACTCCTAGCAATAGTGGAGAGGGTGCCTGAATTGGCCTTGCCCTGTAATCAGATTGGTGACTCCCCCTAACTGCCATCATGGAGCCTTCTGTCCAGTATCTGATAGAAGTAGATGCGGAGATCCGCAGCCAAACACCAGATTGAACTCTGTGAGCCCAGTTAAAGAGAGGGAAGAGGAATTATATGAGCAAGGGGTGGTCAAGATCATGATGGGGAAACCTACAGAGATAGCTGAATGATGTGTGTGGGAACTCATGAAATGTAGACCAACAGCTGTGGAGCCTGTGTGGGACCAACTAAGCCCTTTCTGTATTTGGACAACAGTTGTGTAGCTTGGTCTGTTTGAGAGGCTGCTGGCAGTGGGACCAGGATCCACCCCTGATGCATGCGCTGGCTTTTTGGAGCTTTTTTTCATAAAATGGAATGCCTTGTTCAGCCTTGATGAAAGGGGGATAGACTTGGTCCTGCCTCAACTTAATGTGATGGGCTTTGTTGACTCCCCATGGGAGGTCTTATACTTTTGGAGGAATGAATAGGGGTAAGTTGGGGAGAGGTGGAGGGGAGTGGGGGGACAGATGTGAGAGGAACTATGGTTAGTATGTAAAATGAATAGAAAATTTAAAAAAGGATAACATGATTTACCAATAACCAACCAATAACCCATCCCCCAAAGCCATGACTATGTATCGCCTCAGGAAAACCATATTCAAGTAGTTTTCTCTAGGAGGTAATATAATAGTTGAATAAATTAAAAGAAAAGTAGTGTGAGATTGTAACCAGTGAAAAATATATTATACCAGCAGTGCCAAAAGAAAAACAGTTAATGAAACCAAAATGTGAAGTAAGTTTTCAACTACTGATATATGTGACTTATTTTGTATTTGAAAAGTTAAGGCATATTTTTATATTTTATTAAAGAATATCTTATCTATTCTTTGAGAAAGTCATATCTATACCTTTTATTTTTTTCCATTTATGTCCTCTTCCAACTTCATTTACTTTAAATATATATATATATATATATATTAATTCCAATTAGTGCTGCTCATGAATACATAGATGTAGGGCCATCCACTGAAGCATGGATAATCCTATCCATGGCCACATACTAGAAAAAAAGTGACTCCCACCCAAAACAACTCTGAGATTCCATCTTACACCTGTAAGAATAGCCAAGACCAAAAACACTAATGACAACTTATATTGGAGAGGATGTGGAGTAAAGGGAACACTTCTTCATTGCTGGTGGGAGTGTAAGCTGGTACAGCTGCTTTGGAAATTAATATAGCAATTTCTTAGAAAATTGTGAAACAACCTACCTCAAGATCCAGCAATACCACTTTTTGGGTATATATTCAAAGGAAGCTCAATCATACCCCAAGGACATGTGCTCAGTTATGTTCATAGCAGCATTATTTGTCATAGCAAGAACCTGGAAACAACCTAACTGCCCCTTGAATGAAGAATGGATGAAAAAGATGTGATGTATTTATATAATGGAGTACTACACAGTAGAAAAAATAGTGGCATCTTGAAATTTGCAGACAAATGGGTGAATCTGAAAATATCACATTGAGTGAGTCAAATATCATGTGTACTCACTCATAAGTGACTTCGTTTTAGACATAAAACAAAGGAAACCAGCCTAGAGTTCACAATCCCAGAAAATCTAGACAACAAAGTGGACCATAGGAGAGACATACATGGATCTAATCTACATGGGAAGTAGAAAAAGGCAAGATCTCCTGAGTAAATTGGGAACATGGGTACCTTGGGGGAGGGTAGAAGGGGAGGAGAGAAACAGAAAGGGGAGTAAGAAAGATATATAGCTCAATAAAAACAATTTTTAAAAAAGTGACTCTCCCCCCATCAATTGTGAATTGCCTATAGCTCCTCAATTAGGGATGGTGGCCCCACCCCATCTATTCTGGCTTGATGCTGTTCAAATGACCACAGCCACTGAGGGTTAATGAGTGAACAGTCATGTCATGTTCAAAAGACATTTCCCTGCATTACACCCCATCCTCCGGCTCCTATGCTCTTTCTACTCCCTCTTCTGATGTTCCCTGAACTTTAGGAGGTATTGATACAAATGTCCCATTTAGGGGTGAGCACTCAGAGTCACTTGTTCTCAGTCATGTGACCAGTTGTGAGCCTCTGCACTGACCACTGCCTACTGAGAAAAGAAGCTTCCCTTGCCAAGGTTGAGAGCAGCTCAGATCTACAATTATAAGCATAAAAACTTAGAAGTCATTTTGGTAACATAGCCAATTAGCAGATTCCATCATAGGGCCTGTGACCTACTAGCTGTGGGCTTTGTGGTAGTTTGAAAGAAAATGGCCCCCACAGGGAATGGCACTATTAGGTGTGGCCTTGTTGGAGTAGGTGTGGCCTTGTTGAAGGAAGTGTGTCACTGAGGGGCAGGCTTAGAGGTCTCACATATGCTTAAGCAAGGCCAAGGAAACAGACTCCTGCTGCCTGTGGATCAGTATGTAGAACTCTTAACTCCTTCTCTAGCACCATGTCAGCCTGCATGCGTCTACGTCCCACCATGATGATAATGGACTAAACCTCTAAAACTGTACGCTAGCCCCAACTAAAAGTTTTCCTTTGTAAGAGTTGCCATGGTCATGGCAACTTGTGTCTCTTCACAGCTGTAAAAACCCTGACTAAGATAGGCTTTTAATCAGATTTACAGTACCAGGTGTGAATTCTCACTTGTGAAGCAGACCTCAAATGCAATCAGAAAGCCACTGGTTACCCCTCTAAAATTCACGCCTCTACTACACAGTGGACACATTTTGTATGGCAGGTAGGTATTGTAGCATGCATTAAGTTGAAAGTTAAAATTCACTAGGACAGTAGCCAAGAGGAATAGCAAATATATTCTTGGGAGTGCCTTTATATTGTTCCATAGATCTACATACATTTCATTACAATTCAATTCTAGGGATTTTCTTGTCTATCTTTATTCCATTATGGCTAAGATACAATGCAGGATGTTATTTCAGTTTTCCAACATTTATTGAGACATGTTTTGTGTCCTTATCTATGAGAAAGTTCAGGGGCCCCTATAATTAGTTTATATTAACTTTAATGGTTCTTTAGTGTTTGCACGAAACGTTCTATAGAACTCTAGGTCCATTTGATTTGTGATATCTTTAACTTGAAGGTTTCTCTAATTTTTTTGTATGAATTACATATATATGGTTGAGACTAGATATTTTAGTCAGCCGCTATCACTGTATTGGAATTAATTTGTGGCCTATTGTGATTAACTGTTAGTATTAACTGCTAACTTAAGAGTCTAGAATTACATGGGGGTTTCAGTGGAAGATTTTCTAGATTGTGTTGGTCTGTAGGCATGTCAGTGGGAGGTTATATAGATTCCATCCAAGATTGTGGTAAGACTCATTTTAATTGTGTGCTATTGATCCCTAGGGCAGGAACCCTTGACTATGTAAATGGAGAGAGTGTGAAGAGCACAACACTTCCTGGTCTTTCTTTCTGGTTTCTCAAATTGCTAGCCATTTGAGCAAGAAACTGCTCTTGCCTGGACTGCTTGATGTCATGCTGTATAAAGTGGCCATGCAAGGCCCACAGAAAAATCACTGCTGAACTTGCCTAAAGAAGTTGAGATGGGTCTTCAAGTTTCCTACTTCATTTAATGTGTTATGACTTTTTGATTAAGACAGGGAATAAAACCCCAATATTAAAAGGTAAACATTTTTACCTGTCACATTAACAGTTAACCTAAGGCAGCTCAATGCAATCCCTTGAGCAGCCCTTTTATCAGGAAAACTTGGGCAGTGCCTGTCCTTCAAATCAGCTATCACTAGATCTGAAGGCCCCTCCTTCTTGTGGAAAGTGAGACACTGTTTTTTTTTTTTTTTTTTAATTTCCTTCTTTGCAAAGGGAGCATAGATGAACTTCTTAGGACCCACAGAGGAGAGTTACTTTCTGGTGCCTTGGTTTTCCACAACTGTGGTCATCACTGTCCTTTGAGAGCTTTCCTTCTTTCAGACTGGTTTTCAAGTTTCTTGGAAGTGTTTGAGTATCACCTGCGAAGGAAACATGTTATCCCCAACAGTGAGTTTATGAACTAAGTTTGTTCTTGAGTGTATATTGGACTATTTCTAGCTTTGAGAAACCCAAAAATCAAATTTAGAAGTTAACTTGGAGGGCTAGGGTCCCATTGTCTCCGTCTGCAGCTCTCCCATAATGTCTGGGACAGATTGACTGATGAAATAAATTTGTAGCAACACGAATGCAAGAAACAAGAAAAATGTACATTTTAATTTTAATAAATTGAGCTACATATGTATCATCTTTAGATCTCCCAATTGATTTTACCTACTCAGACTCCTTAATAAAATGAAATTGAAGTTTATACATTGATTAAATTTGATTTCTGATATTTGAATTTATTTTTAGTAAATATGGTTATGTTATTCATCTTAAAGTGAATTTCTCATTTTATTTTTTGTTACCTATTACTCATTGCTTATTTCATATGCATTTTATACTATGGAAATTCTCTTAGACAAAAAGCAAATTCAAGTGATTTTTTTTTTAAATGTAAAATGGGTTGTAAAGCAGTAGAGACAACTCTCAGCATTAGCAATACATTTGATTTGGCCCAAGTGCCAGTGAGTGTCCCATGCAGTGATGGTTAGAACTTTTTGCAGAGTAGATGAGAACCTTGAAGATGAGGAGCATAGTGGTGGCCATCAGAAATGGACACTGAGCAACTGAGAGCAGTCAGCAAAATACATCTTATTATCACTTAGCAAATTAAAGACTCGTGGTCAGAAAAAGATAGAATTATAGTGTAAAGACAGATTCAGACCATAAAAATCCATCTAAATGGTTTACAGTGTGTTTAAAAATATATGTAGGCTTGGGAAAGAAAAGAAAAAAAAAGGATAGAGGAAGTCCTTTTAAAAAAAAAAGAGTAGTCAGGTGTAGTGGCACTCACCTTTAATCCCAGCACTTGGGCAGCAGAGGCAAACAGATCTCTGTGAGTATGAGGCCAGTCTGATCTACAGAATGAGTCCCAGAACAGACACACACAAAAAAGAAAAACCAGAGGAACCCTGTCTCAATAAATCACAAAATTGAAAAATAAAACTAAAAGAAAATTTTAAAAAGTCATGTAAAGATGTAAAATACACAGAGAATCTGGATACTGTATGTTATTGTACTATCTTTGAATTGTTTGACTGCTGAGGATGGAGCAACAGCTGCTAAAAGATGATTATAAATGCTTCTGGATTAATCCAACCTATATATTTTGAAAATGCCTTGATTTCAAAATTTAAGTTAAAAGATATGTTACTTTGTAGAAGAGGTTTTGCTTTATTTCCACAGGAAATGAAAATCTCTGGATTCATTCTGGGTTAAGAAAAATCAGGTTCGATTGAGGAAGACCTCCTAAAAAATCTCCAATGGGAACAAATGGCCCAGATAATGCCACATTTTAGAGCACCTCTCTTGCAATTTCCTCTGAGTTCTACATCCAGAACATCTTCAAGACTGTTGACTGAGATGATCCAACTTCAAAGAATACTCCAGTCAGGACTTGTTCATTATTCTAAATTTTCTTGGGCCTCCATAAGATTATCAGCACCTCTAAACAACAGGAAGTAGCCTAGAAAACTATGTCCACATTCCCCAAAAATGGATTATGAATGTTTTTGTTTAGTGTTTTGATTACTGTAACATAAGGGCCTGCTCATTGGGGGTTTCTGTCTTTCCACCAGGTCCCACAGCCAGCAAAACCCAAAGAAAATCACACAGAGGACTATATTAATAGTAAACTGATTGGCCCATTAGCCCAGTCTTCTTATTAGCTCTTGTAGTTTATATTAACTCATTATTCTTATCTATGTTAGCCACATGGCTCAGTACCCTTTTCAGCGGGGCAGGTCACATCCTGCTTCTTCATTGGTCTGGGCAGGATTTGGAGGAATGGGCTTCCTCCTTCCCAGAATACTCCTGTTCTCATTGCCCTGCCTCTACTTCCTGTCTGGTTGACCCACCTATACTTTCTGCCTGGCCAATCAGTGTTTATTTAAAATATGATTGACGGAATCCAGACAATTCTCCCACAATACTTTCCCCTCTTTTTTTTTTCAACAAAGGAAAATATCCATAGTCCATTTTTTGGGAATGCGGGCATAGTACTCCAGGCTACTTCCGGCCGTTTGAGGGCACTGATAGTCTTATAAGGACCTAAACAAAATTTAGAGTTATGATCAACTCCTGACTGAAGTATCCTGTGAGGCTTTATCATCTCAGGCAGCATCTTGAATCTGTTCTGGATGTAGAACTCAGACATCTAGGCCATCTGTTTCTGCCGGGGATTTCTCAGGTAGTCTTCCTTGATCAAACCTGATTTTTCTTCACTCAGAATGAATCCACAGCCTCTCATTTCCTATGGAAACAAAAGCAAAATCTCTTCTCCAAAGTAACATATCTTTTGGTTTCAATTTTGAAGTCAAGGCATTTTCAAAATTATAACACATTACAAGTTGCTATAAATAATGGTCAGTAAAAAAGCTTAACTGATAAGATTATATTCGGGGATTCTGTTTTGAAAAGAAAAAAGGGAAGTGCTATAGGATAATGCTCTTGTGCACTGTAAAGATTTAACACTCATATTGGTTTAATAAAATGCTAGTTGGCCAGTAGCATGGCAGGAAGTGTAGGCAGAACAATCAGACTAGGAAAATTCTTGGAAGAGGAAAGGCAGAGATGCAGTCACTAACAAGACACAGGGAAAGTAAGATGAGAATGCCTTACTGAGAAAAGGTATCAAGTCATGTGTCTAAAGACAGATGAAAATTATGAGTTAATTTAAATTGTAAAAGCTAGTTAATAATAGTCCTTAGCTAATAGGCCAAACAGTTTATAATTAACATAAGCCTCTGTGTCTTTCTTTGTGACTGAACTACTTTGGGACCAGGCAGGACAGAAACTTCTGTCTACACTGAACCCCAGTGAAGTTGTTATATCTCTGAACTGAGTTCATGAAGTCATTAAAATGCACCAACAATTTCCTGCTGCCAGCCTTGGTCAACAAGGCCCACTTTCTGGCAATGTCCTACTGCATATCCTATAACCAGTACTTCTCCAGCCCCATTCCTTCCCTCCCTTCCAATTCCATCCATTTTTTGTATTACTTCCTGGTGGTATAAAGATTCAATCAAAATGTGGATCACCATGTACTGAATACAAGAAGCAGAAGACACAAAAAAGCTTTAGCCTCACTGCCCTCAGATTGTCCTTCGGAAAGCATTCTGCTGAGCCTGACTTTTGGCAGAACAAATTGCTTCCTGGTGAAGAAGCATAGTGTTACTTTTCACAGATCATATATCCCTCTGAAATACCAGTGTGTCTACCTCATGAAACAGTTGAATAAAGGAATATTTTACAAATGACAAGTTCTTGGTAAATAAATGAAAGTTATGAACATTAGTTCTGCTATAATTTATGATTAAATGGGTACTTTTTGTTTTTTGAGATCACAATTGCATCATTTCCCCTTTCCTTTTCTCCCTCCAAACCTTCCCATATACCCTCTCTACTCTTTTTCAAATTCATGACCTCTTTTTCTTTAATTGTTGGTGTGTGTGTGTGTGTGTGTGTGTGTGTGTGTGTGTGTGAACATTCCATATAATGTCATTTGTATGTATATGTTTTCAGGGTTGACAATTTGGTGTTGGATAATCTGGGGAAGACTATTTTTCCCATTCTCACCTGTAGTTCTTCGTCTAGGGTTGAGGCCTTCTGAGTTTTGCCCCTTTCAGGTTAGCATATCTATTGATATTATCCTTGTTCAGGTCATGTTTAGGCATCTATGTTGGTTAGACCTCATAAGTACAGCTTCTGACATTTCTAAAATATACTGTCTCATGGCAAACTCCCTGTTTTTCTCACAATTACTGACTTTGTTTTACCCACATCAACACTGATTCCTGAGCCTTAGGTGCAGTTTTGTTGTAGATGTATTCTTTGAGTCTGGGCTCCCCAACACTGTGTTTTGATTGTGTTTTTCCTAATGGTTATGTCTGTTGCAAAATTTCCTTGATGAGGGGTAAGGACTACACTTACCTGAGGGTATAAGGACAGATATTTATAATGTAGTTATCGTTTATGTTGGTTTAGTAATTAGTGGTTGTATGTTCTGCCCCAAGATCTGTGCATTTACTTGACTGAATAGTTGGCTAGGTTTCCAGCACCAGACATGATTTCTCTCTTGTTGAGAAGATCTTAAGTCCAATTGAGAACCGTTGGTGATTGACAAGTAAGTGAGCCACTACTATACACTTAGGGTTATTATACCATGCTGCCTACTGTAGTAGTTCATAGGCTCATGCCTGAATAGGGCTGTTTGTTGCTTGCTTCCTTCTTTGAAAGCTTGCTTGGCAATATCCAATACTATAGAAGTTAATCCTTAAGGAGGAGACATTTGGGTCAGTTCTAGCTCAGGGGCCTCTGAGTTCTGTATCTGAAGTGTGTGGTGTCTTCAACAATAGGGAGTTACTTTTCTACTTCTAGCCTATGTTCTGGGAGTTTCTTAGACAGCTCTGACCAAGAAATTGAAAGAGGGTTTCTCACATACCATGCTGGGGTTTCTGTAAGATTGTCCTTGGGTCTTGGAGCATAATAAGCCCCTTTGAGTTGTTGGTCAGGGTTGTCCAAGGAGTCTTTGATTTTTTGCAAGGAACGCTGTCAGTTCTGATGAGACTGATTCAAGAAAATGCAGCTCAGGGTTTCTCACAGAACAATCTTGTGGGAGACATTTTCTTAATTGAGGTTCTCTTTTCATCTAAACTGGGCTAGGACCAGAAGCTGGGTTCCCATTTGTACAGCAGTCTCAGTAAGAAGGAAGATGGCATCCTGAGCACAGGGGCTGCTTCTGTAATTTCATTTAATAATAATTTTTATTTTCCCTGTACGTGCCTTTTCCCTGAGCAGAGGTTAGGCTCACTGGGAGGTAAACTCATTCTCTCAAATCATCAAGGTTCCAGTTAGTGCTTTGTAGGTATAATTAATTAAACCATACCCAAGTCCCCAGTAATGAAATTCCCTTTATCCCTAGTGAAATTGGAGGTTCACAGTCAATAGACATAGAGGTGAATACATCCACACCTGTGTCATTGTTGAGGCTTGTCTGTAATTTTTGAACCTGATCTGTCTTAAAGTAATCTCATAAGTAGGGGCATAAGAAGGCTGATGCTTCATGCCTGCTTTCGTGTTTTATTGATATTTTGTGCTAATCAAATGGTCATATATAATAATAATGTGTGGGAAAAGGGTGATAGACAGTAAAAGGGATGGAGTATTATTTATTTTAATTAAAATGCAAACACAAGGCATGATTATTGACTGATTACATTACAAAATAGCTACTTGCTCTGCCATAGTTAAGTGTGATTTGATGCGTCCATTATAAGCTATTCTCAGGGGCTTGTATCTTGGCCAAAATAGTCCCTTCAGGCTGAAACTTGGCAGACATTTCAGCCTAATTACAGTCATTTTCCTTTTTGGATTAAGAAAATGGAATTATTACAGTGCTTTGAGCCCACCCACCCCCATATTTTCAAAGGTTTGTATTTATATTCACATAACTTGTGAGCTCTTATTCCTTTGGAATAAAACGGAAACTGAGCAAGAACAAAGGCTTCCTTGGTGCTTATGGGGTAGCTCTTTGATCTGAAGATCTAGCCTAGGAATTCCATGCAGAAAGACTAGTTCTTTCTCAAGCCATTGCAGTGAGGAAACAATCAGGAGGCTGGGGAGTGTCCACTGTGTTGGAACGGTGTAGGCTTCTGTCTCTGGTTGCAAGGTGAGATGTATTCCCTGTTCCCAATTCCAGGCCATAGATGTCACCACGTTCAGCTGTCCCCATCAGCTTCCCCTGCATTGGATCTGTCCTCATTTTCCCTCATTTATTTTCACCCACCGTAAGTTGGACAGAATTGAATGGAGCTAGAGGTTATTGGAGGACCATCCTCCATAGCACACAGGATCCCTGATCGCCATTCCCTGCAGGCATTTCCTGCGTCACTCTTTGGGCACTAGGTGAGTTCAGTGGTCTTGTCAGCCTCCGAAGAGGCACAGAAGTGGGCCCTTCGTGTCTCCACAATGTCTACACACTACTGTTGTGACGTTGTTTGAATCATAGATTTCTATTAGTAATGTTAAAGCACTCATTTCCTAGGACTGTGACGTTTTCTTTCACCTTTTGTTCTTTGAAGCCACACCCTCTCTCCAGTGATTGACAGAGTAGGAGAAATGTTTCACGGCTTGATGGCCTCCCCAACTAAAACTACAGTCTAAATTTTGTAAGAAAAAAAATAGGCTTCTGTAATTTGCAGCCTGAGATTCCCAGGACTCTTGCTTAGAAATCTTCCCAGATCCGGGTGTGCAAATCTGAGGCTGGCATTGACGTGGGAAGCAGGGTTGCAGTGTAACTAGGGTACATGGAGGTTCTTTTGTTTGTTTGTTTTTTCAAAAAGCAACAGGAGTTTGTAGTTTAAAGAATTTGCTTAATTTTCTACTCTGCAGCCCAGCCCATTAAGAAGTATATGAAATAAAAAATATTGAAAATGCTAGAAATTGCTGACTCAGATCTTTCCAAGAGGCTAGTGTGGAGGAGTCAAGAGCTCCCCGGCTGTCAAGGAGTTCATGATTCAAGGTCTGGTATTTGTGTAAATGTACTAAACAAATAAAATATGCCAATGCCACATAAAAATAAGGCCTATAGCAATTGGATTTACAAAAAAAAAGAGAGAGAGAAATTTTTGAACGGCAAAACTGAATACATTTAATTGAACAGAATTCCATCACCTTGGAATGAAAACACCAATAGCGTGGTAATGAACTATGGGACTAAAATTTAGAACAGATAAACTTAAATTTTTTCAGGCATGCCAGTGTAGGGAAGACACAGTGTTGATAAGAAAATATGCATTATTCAAACCCTTTTAAAGTATAGAACATCAATTTGACTCGAATCAATTTTTGTGGGGAAATGATTGCACAAAAATATAGGTGTCTTTTATTGTAATGCTTTTTTTCGAAATATTATTCTTGTTTTTGTTATTGTTGCATGGAGGTAAATAAAACCTATTCAAGGTTGAGAACTGCCAAGTTGGAGTCACATGAGAAACTAAGTCGTCTTTTTAGGCAGCATATGATATAGGTAGGCAATTTAAAAGACTTTCTCAAAGGATTGCCAAACTGAGCATTATGGGCTGAATCGTCACCTCACAAGTTCATAAGGGGGAGCCCCAGTCCCCTGTATGGAATTATATGGAAATAGGATCCTTAGGAAGTAATTAACACTTAATGAGGTAATAAGGGTGGGGCTATAATTTGATAGACTTGGCCTTATCAGGAGAGAGAAGGAAAGGAGGAGGTGGGGGAGAGAAAGGGCCACAGGAGGACACAGCAAGAAGGCAGCTTTCTGCAAGCCAGGGCCAGTATCCTAACTAAAAAAATTAATCAGCTTCTGCAATGACCTTGAGCTTTCCAGTATCTGGAACTAATAGATCATGTGTCAGACATCAGTATATAGTGTTTTGTTACGTCATATGGTGGGTTTGGATACTAAAACATGGATGTTGGTATAGGTATAATAAATACGAAAGACTTCTCAGATGACCTGGACGTAGTGGGTGAGAGGGGGTGGATGTTGTAGATATATCTGTCAAATGTCCTAAAGTGCCAAAAGAGGACCACTGTTAGGGACATGCACACCAAAGAAGCTTCTGGTGAGGAGTCAGAATTGATAAAGTCCTTTGTTTTAGAGAAAATATGGGCAGACACAAACAGAAAGGAATGTGGTAAAAATTCAGATGTTTTGAAAAGTGTCACGTGGAAATGAACAATATTCCTGGATACTGGGGAAATGGCAAAATTTGTGGCAAAGACCTTGGCTGAATTTTGCCATGTGTTCCTGCTTGTGTTGGCATGTGTGCTGTATGTGCGTATGCATGTTGGCATCAGAGGACAACCCTAGGTGCCATTTCTCAGGCAATACTCTCCCTCTCTACCTCTCTTCCTTCTTTCCTTCCTTCATTTCCTTGAGACAGACTATCTCACTGGCCTGGAACTCACCCAAATAGGCTAAACTGGCTTTTGGGTCCCAGGGATATACCCATTTTCATCTCCCCAACACTGGGATTATAACTGTGCCTCCATTCCCATGTGTCCTAGGGTTATCCTTGCTGTAAAGAGATACCATGGCAACTCTTAGAAAGAAAACATTTAATTGGGGTGGCTCATTTGCAGTTTCAGAGGTTCAGTCCATTATCATCATGACAGGGGGCATGGCAGGGTGCAGGCAGATGTGGTGCTGGAGCTGAGAGTGCTCCATCTTTCAGGCAACAAGAAGTCAACTAACTGTCACACTGAGGGAAACTTGAGCAAAGAGACCTCAAAACCCACCCCCCCACAGTGACACACTTCCTCCAAGAAGGCCACATTGCCTAATAATGCCACTCTCTTTGGGAGTCATTTTCTTTCAAACCACCACATTTCATACCTTGGTCCCAAAGTTCCCATAGTCTATAACAGTATCACATTTAAAGTACAAAGCCTTTTCTGAAAAGCATGAAAATCTCTTAACTATAACACCCCCTGTAAAAATCAAAATCAAAAAGCAAATTCCATACTTCTAACATATAATGGCACAGGACACACATTGCCACCCCAAAATGCAGGTAAGAGAGCATAGGGAGGAAATGTTGAACAAAAGCAAGTCCCAAAACCAGCTGGGCAGACTCCAAACTCTGCAGCTTCATATCTGATATCAAAATGTTCTTCAGGTCCCCAACTCCATTCAGTT
Source organism: Alexandromys fortis (assembly GCF_014885135.2). Classification (NCBI taxonomy): domain Eukaryota; kingdom Metazoa; phylum Chordata; class Mammalia; order Rodentia; family Cricetidae; genus Alexandromys; species Alexandromys fortis. The sequence continues at coordinate 6,524,660 of NW_026067970.1, forward strand.
TTGTTGACTGCAACACACTTCTTTCTCTTGGGCTGATTCCACTCCTGATTAGCAGCTCTCCTCAGCAGGTATTCCAGGATTCTGGCATCTTCAACATCTTGGGGTTTCCAAGACAATCTAGGCTTCAACTTCACAGCTTCACAAAATGGCATACTAGGCCTCTGTTCAGGAACACCCCTGACACATGTCTTGCCCCAGGGGCATTCCTTAGGTGAGAAGGCAATTTCCATAACCTGTTTATCTCCTTGAACAGAGGATTTAGCTCCATTCCACTTTCTGGTGCCCTTTTTCTCCTCAAATATTTTTTCTTGCTCAGTTTGCTCCTTTTCATTATACATCTTCATTAGTACCACTAATATCCACACAACAACATCTATATTAGAATGTTTTGAAATTTCTTCTACCAATGGAATTAATCCAAAGCTCTTCACTTTAGCCTAAGGTAGACTCTTCAGACAAGAGCAAACGGCAATTCCTTCCTTTCACCAAAATATCACAAAAAATGATTTCTAGGCAATATACTAAAATTTGTCTCCTCTGAAACCTCTTGATCCAGCCCCAGACAGTTCAAAAACCTCTTAGCACCTCTGTCTTCCATGCTCCTACTAGTATGGTCCATTAAGCAATGCTTAAAGCATTCCACTGTTTTCGTAACCCAAAGTCCAAATTCCTCCAAACAAACACATGGTCAGGCCTATCATAGCAATACCCAAGTCCCTGGTACCAACTTCTGTCTTAGTTAAGCTTTTCATTGCTGTGAAGAGACACAACAACCACAACTTTTATCAAGAAAACATTTATTTGGGGTGGCTTGCTTTCATTTTCAGAGACTCAGTCCATTATCATCATGGCAAGGAACATGGTGACATATAGGCAGACATGGTGCTGGAGCTGAGAGTGCTCCATCTTGTAGTCAACAGGAAGTCAACTGACTGTCACACTGAGGGAAGTTTGAGCGACAGAGACCTCAAAGCCTGTCTCCACAGTGACACACTTTCTCCAACAAGGCCATACCTCCTAATAATGCCATCCCCTTTATATCAAACCACCATACTGTCATTTCTTAGGTGAGCTCTGGGACTCAAACCTGGATTGTTATGTTCATAAGGCAAGACCTTACTTATGGAAACATGTCCCTAACCCTCTACATAGCTCTGTTTCTGTGCAGTGTGACATCTACTTCCTGACTGTTTTTATTGAGGGTAGACTTGAAAAGGACACCAGGAAGAGTTGTGGCACAGGGAACAGTGGGTGATGGAAGAAAAAGAGGAGGCTGTGGTTTTCCACAGGAAGAGACAGTTCCCCTTCCTTCTGCCTTCTCTGACCTGCCCACCCCACCTCAGCATCATTCACAGTCTGTGCTTTCTCTCTCTCTACTTCCTCCTTCCTGTGAGCATGTGAAGGGCATTGCTTCTAGGTTGTTAGCAGAAGGCTTGCCCATAGAGCAGAGTAGGGAAGTCCAAAGCAGCACAGGAAGGGCTCTGAAGTGGGCTCTGGAGCCCGGTGACTAGAATCTGATGCCCAAGTTGCTGCTTATTAGTCCTATGACTTTGAGTGAATCATTTGCTTTTGCATCTTCATGTTCAGGTGTTGTCGCAAGGGTTAAAGAGCACTGATACCCATAAAGCATTTGTAATGAAGCTTGGCATCTGGGAAGTGCCATGTAGTTTCTTATTATAAATAGCCCCTGAAAAATCAGGCACCCCACCCTGTGTTTCTGTTCATCTCTGCAGCTCTGTCCTGTCCTAAATTCACCATAACCACACAGTAACAATTCTGATATGTTGCTGTTTATGTCCTTGTTTCTCCGTTTCTTATGTATTTATTTATTAAAGATTTCTGCCTCCTCCCTGCCACCGCCTCCCATTTCCCTCACCCTCCCCCAGTCCACTCCCCCTCCCTCGTCAGCCCAAAGAGCAGTCAGGGTTCCCTGCTCTGTGGGAAGTCCAAGGACCACCCACCTCCATCCAGGTCTAGTAAGGTGAGCATCCAAACAGCCTAGGCTCCCACAAAGCCAGTACGTGCAGTAGGATCAAAACCCAGTGCCATTGTTCTTGACTTCTCAGCAGTCCTCATTGTCTGCTATGTTCAGCGAGTCCGGTTTTATCCCATGCTTTTTCAGACCCAGTCCAGCTGGCCTTGGTGAGTTCCCGATAGAACATCCCCATTGTCTCAGTGTGTGGGTGCACCCCTCGCAGTCCTGAGTTCCTTGCTCGTGCTCTCTCTCCTTCTGCTCCTGATTTGGACCTTGGGGTTGTAGTCCGGTGTTCCAGTGTGGGTCTCTGTCTCTGTCTCCTTTCATCACCTGATGCCATTTCTTAATACATACTAACAGCTGACAGTTACGGCTTGTGTTTCCTCTGAATGGGACAGAACGTTCTTGTGGCTCATGAGGTGCCAAGTTACCAGTGTGAGGTCAGGAGGCCTGAGTCTAAATGCTGTAATCCCATGTTGCAGTTGTGATATCCTGGCCAAAGCCTCATTGTACAATAGGTGTAGTGCAAAGATCGAACATGATGGAGCAATGGACACAGTGCCTGCCACATGGGAAGAACTTAAATGCCACCATTATTAGTTTTCATTTGTGTCTTGGTGGGTCATAAGGTAGGCAGGTGGGCTACAGATAAGATTTGCTTTGTAGACATTCCGGTTTCTCTACTGAGGTAGAAAGCCTGGAGTTTGGCCTATTAAGTTGAATAGCTCCAGCACCCCTGCACACATTTGGATTCAGATTTGGAAAGTAACTGATCTGACCAAGTGATTTACAGCTAAGAGAACTAAAGCCCAGGCTTTCTGACCCATTCTCTTATCTCATATCTATTGTTTATCTGATGTTTATTTAACCATGGCATTTTGATGCTGCTGCAAAGCCCTTTTAACCTCTACCAAAATAACATATTGATAGGAATGGTTGAATAATCTACCATGCAGCAGGGAGGCTCTGGAAGAGAACTGAACACATGAACTTCTGTGACTTAACATACATGTGCAGTAATTCAACTACACTGATCAGAATGTGCTCACACTGCCTTTCCAGACTGCTCACACCGCCTTTCCAGACTGTCCACACTGCCTTTCCAGATTGTTCACACTGCCTTTCCAGATTGTTCACACTGCCTTTCCAGACTGTCCACACTGCCTTTCCAGACTGTCCACACTGCCTTTCCAGATTGTTCACACTGCCTTTCCAGACTGTTCACACTGTCTTTGCAGATTGTTCACACTGCCTTTCCAGATTGTTCACACTCTTTCCAGACTGTTCACACTGCCTTCCCAGACTGTTCACACCACCTTTCCAGCCATCTCTCTACTCCTCCAGCTAAGCACAGGTGGTTAAAAATAAAGAATGCAGAGTCCCAGAGGTGAGTGGGTACCATGAGCTCTGTGCATGAAACTTCTCTGCCTCTGCTTCCTCGACATATGCATAAAGGAAAGGGATGCCTTCTTTATAATGTGGATGATGCTAGCTACTTAAAGAGGACATTAAAACATCAGACTGTGCTACATATCACACGTTTAGAGTCTGCATATGGAAAAACTTGCCAAGTAGCTGGCTTTTGAGGATGAGTGTTTTTATTAATTCTGGGTGTCTTCTAGGAAGAAGTTGCTTCTGTTGGGATTATCTTCTTTTGGAGAGTGTTAGTGGGTAGTGTGTGCAACAAGATCTAAGATCTGAGGGCCCAAATATGCACTTCTTTTTCTCATTGTCACCTGAGGTTCAGAGAGATGGGCACTCCTTCAGTTCCAAGAGCAGAGGGTGCTGGACCAAGTCAGTACGAAGGGAGCTAAGGGTCACGGATACTGCCTTGGCCTCTGAGTCTCTTCACTCTTCCTGTTCATACTGCAGTCTTGGCTTTACCCCATCATTCTCCCTCCACACTACCCTCTCAGGGCTATCCTATATGATCCCTTGCTTACCCACAACGCCCCCTTATCTTCCAAGCTAGCACTATGCAAAATCTGCTGCTAGGTTCTTCCAGCTCCAGAGCTCTTCTGGGCCCCCACAACTGGGCACCTTGAGATATATTCCTACTAAATGCCTCTCTGTCCTGCTGCCAGGGGTCTCCTAGTGAGCCAGACACCATCTTATTCAGAGTGGCAACTCACCTCTGAGCATACGTCAGGATACATAAGTACCCATGCAGATAACTACATCTGACCACCTTCCTGCCGTGACAGCTTCAGGTCTTTCCCCTTTGACCCATCAGAGTGAGAAGGCCAATGAGGTGTGCAGCTGTCAATCTGACTACTGATTAAGAAATGTTGATCAATATATCTGCAAACGTGGGAATATCTGAAGTCTGCTGTGTGCACTCTTTCTACCGTGGCCTGTTTTGGAACCCTGAGTATCCCCTGGGATCACACGTCTTTCCCAATAAGAGGGCTGCAGAGTGGAAATGTGGATATTTTGGTCTGACATTATTTTGGAGCGTAGCTTTCCTGTTTGCTGCTGTTTCCCTTTCATGGACCATTAGCAGCTTCCAAAGGCAATATCCTTTCACTGTCACACTGTGCCATGGGGGGCCGTTTCAACAACTTTAGACTAGGGCATTAAGTGCGATTCTGGATGGGAGTCAGCACATAACCAAATAAAAATAATAAAGGGGAAGCGTGCAGGAGCCATTTGGAACGCTGTCCCGAGCTGAATTCATTTGCAGCCTTGTGGAAACCCGCTCATCACCAGTGATCAGCCTGGGCCCGGCCGTGCCTTATTTAATTGTAAAGTATTTCATAGTCTCAGAAACAGCCCTGCTCATTTGCTTTTCCTTTTTTGGAGAGTGTCTTGGTGGAATGCTGAGATTCTAATGAGTGGGAGAAGAAGAAAACGCAGGTTTTCATTTTAGGAAGCCAAAAAAAGAAAAAATAAATAAAAAATTTAAAGGTGTATTCTTACAACTTTCCTGTTCTCCTTAAAATGGGAATTTAAGATGCCATTTTAGAAAATTCTCCTTGGTGGGCAGGGAAGGCAGAAGGAAGGGTGGGTGATTAAAGTTCAGGTGCTTTTCCTGGTCCCAGCACTGTCATCCTGTTCCTGTCTCCAGGTGGGAGTGGGGAGGGTCAAGGATGACTTGGGATCTGCATTTCAGAAGACTCCAACCATCAGGGACAGCCAGCTCGCCTCAGCCTGTCTCTCACTGTCTTCATAGTCCCCTGTGGGAGATGGCTGCCACAGAAAATACTGATTCTCAGACCCCGCCCCCCCCATTGGAAATCTGACGTTGCTGCTCTAAGGCAGAAGGAAGAATGAGAATTCATATCCTAAGACATGATTCTGGACCAGCCTCCTGAGGTGAGGGCCATAATACCATCATCCATTCTCTTAAGGAAAACCTACTGATGATCAGCTTTGTACAGGACGGTTTCCTATAGACCATGGGGACAACAAAAGTAGGGTGGATCCTAACTCTGAAAGCCCACAGTATGAAATTCATATCTTCTCCAGAAACATGCAATCCATTCTTTCACTTTGTCCTTTTTATGACCAACTGGTGCAGGGAGATAAATAATAGAGGTATATTCAGCCATGAGCAAGTTCAGTGTTGGGAAGGATACCATTACTCAAGATATGATCCTGACTATTTCTCAGACACCATCTCTTAGCTTATGTAAAAATGGACTATGCCAGAAGGGCCCTGGAAAGCAGCCCTTTGAGTCCATACAATGTGATTATAAGGTTATAAATATCATAGCCTATAGTTACCATATGCTTGTAATATGCCCAGAATTGTGCAGCATAAATGTCTGATATCCTTTCAATTATTGGCGGTGTTGTTTGTATTGTTCATTGTTATCACATCACTTTACAGTTGTTAAATGAATAGGTGGGTTATTAACTTACCTAACCCAACATAGTTTCTTGAGTTAAATAGTAAATGGTCCAAATAGTCCAAATCTCTGGGAGGAAGACCAGGGAGTCTGTGATATATATCTTTTAAGAGATTCATAAAGTTGGTTAGGTTTGTAAAGCACAGTCTGGACCATGTCTCCTAAGGAACATTTAAGTCCCCTGGGTAATATTCTCACACTGTGTTCAGCTTATATTGTACGTTCTAAAGACAAGAAATTTCCCATTCCGTATGGATAGCTTATACTGCCATCCATACTGAAGCCAGGTTGCTTTAACTACTGAAACCTTAACAACACAGTCAATTCCATTTTCCTCCAGTTTTTCCCATTGTTCTCATCTGGTATCCAAGGATAAAAGGTCCTGTTTCCCTCCATTCAGCTTTCTAGAACTGTTAGGGTGAAAGTTTGACACCAGACAGCTTTCTACGCACTAATGGATCACACCAGAGGAAGGAGGAACCAGAAACCGTGGCTTGATCTAGCGGCTAGCACTCCAGCATTCCCCAGAAAGAGCCCTGTGCTCTGAGGATGGCTGGAACAGAGCACTTAGCTGGCTGTAGTGTGGACACCTGAAGTCTCAGAACTTGGGAGGCAGAGGCAGGAAGAACACACATAAAAAAACAGCCTAGGCTACATCAGGTTCAGAGCCAACAAGAAACTTGATTCAAATAAGCAAACTAACAAAGAGAAAGAAGTGAGACTCTTTAACATACCAATCAATGGCCTCGTGTAGATGGTGGGAGCTCTCCAAATTATACTTCTCCCATTTGTGAAGTAGGAATAATAAAGATAGTACTATCTGCAGGATAAAATGAAAGAGCTAACAACAAGGAAGCCCAACAGACGTGGAGCAGGAAGGTCATTAAAACTGTAGCTCACATGTCTGGTGTGCTCCCCAACACATAAAAACTTCCCTCTAACTCCCAAGTTAAAAGATAGTGTTGTTTCTTTTGTTTACTGTAGCAACCCCCGCCCTTGAGTTTGACTCAAAACTGCTCAATAAACATTTGCTGAGAAAGGGAGTCAAACCGTTACTAGTTTATCTAGTCTTTAGAAAGAGTCTTCAAGTGAAGTGCTTCTGGTAACTCCCCTGCTTACCTAAGAGCATCAAGACCAGTCCTTCCCTTAACCAGTAGACGATGGAGCAGCTGCATTACTGGAGGCTGATTGCCAGCCCCTGACAATATGACTAACTCAGACTTCTGATTTGCAGCCTTCCACCTTGACATCTGTTGCCTCAGAGGCCTCGAGGGCAGCTGAAACCTGAGATCACAACCCTGTCATTCCTTTATCCTGAGGACAACTGCACACAGCCAGGTCAGAAGCCGGGGCTCCCAACACAGAGCAACACTCGCTTATCCAGCTGCTGGCTGGTGGCCTCCCGGGCTGCTTTGTGAGAGCCAGATCTGGCCTTTGGTTGCCTCTTCCTCCCACGGAACAGTCACCAGGAAAAGCAAGAACTCTAAAACTGCTCAACTGAAAATGAAATATGCAGTGGCTCCGGGCTATGCTTTGCTTTGCTGGGAAGCACTGCCATGATAATTGTTTCTACAAAAAGAAACTACAGCTCTGGCAGAAAAAAAAAATCAACCCTCTGTTTGCTCGAACCCATCATAAACCATTGCTGGTAATTATAGGATCTCATTGTGCGACTGTTTAGTTTAACTTAATTGGCAATTTTTTTTTAAAGCTGCACCACAATAAAAATAGTAAAGAACACGTCGGGTTCCAGAGATGGAACATTTAGCTTTGGTAAAATGTCAGAGCCTGTGTGCCCTGCAAAGGTGTGCAGCCATAGCCCTCTGCTCCAGGCTCTTTCACTTACTTGCCTTGTGTCTTATCCAATTACCCAAGTGCGTGGTAAGACTGTGGCCTTTTCTCCTACTGCAGCGAGACAGGATTTGAAACAGTTGTAGAAAGAAATGGGCCCCATAAACTAATTTAGAGCTAGAGGATTTGTGTGCCTGGGAGAGGCTTGTGCAAAATGAACTAGCTGTGGCCCATTTCAAGGTAAGTGGCCTCCCCTCTTTGGGGGCTTCATTTTACTTGATTAAAAAAAAAATCTATTAAACCTTTACCTCTAAGAGTAGGGATGCTGTTATCCTGGTTCCCCTTCCCTAGCCTCTATTGCCATGTTCACCATTTCATTCAACCTCATTGTCACCAGCATCACCACAGCCACGGCCCCAGCGGCAAGCAAGTCGCCTTAGTAATAGTAGTGATAATGGCGAGCAGTCCTGATCATTCCCTTATGTTGAATACTAAGCCATTGATTGCAGACAATTCTCACGACTTAAAAAGCCATTCATTAGAAAGTGGTAAGCAATAGACTCATCCCTTCTGCATCTGTCTGGTGTCAGGACATGCGCTTTTATACTGTGGAGTTTTCAGTAACCTTCACATTTAGTCCACTATTGGCCTTCATCTCTGGGGAGAAGCTTAGCTCATTTTCATGTCAAACTAGACAATAAAACAAAACCAGTCATACCATCCCAACATCTCCCGATGCTTGTAATTGTTCTAGTAACTTGCACAACTGGTATGTAGCCTGGAAGGGTGACTCCCGTGTGCCCATACCCAGTCCAGGTGGCAGTCTTCCACATGCAGTAACCCTTTCCCGTGCTCCTCCTCTGGAGGGGAGTCCTGGCATCCTTTTGTGCCCAACTTGCCAGGTTCTCACCAGGCTTGGAGCTTTTCCCTGGACTGCAGCCCACTGTCCAGGGTCAGGGAGACCCCTTTCTGCCGCTACTCATCCCTTTCCCTGGGGCATAAATTCCCACTCCATGTACCTAGGAGTGCAGAGCGCAGCAAAGCCTAGCTGCATTAGTGGCTTCCTTTGCAGTGATACTCTCAGTGATGATGGTGACTGTGGTGACTGGGGTGTAGGATTTTCTTTTCCATTGTTCTAAACATTTTATAGATACTAACTGTCCTCACAACAGCCCCAGGAGGTAGGTCTATTGCTTTTTCCACTTTCCAGGCAAGGAAATGAGGTAGACAAATGTCAAGTGGTTTACCCAAGGCAGTGTATTTAGAAAATGGCATAATCCTAATGCTTTATTGGGATGTGGGGTATTGCAAAGTGAATAGTTAGTTCTCCTGTTTGCTGGCAGACAAGAACACAAGTTCTTGGTCTGTTCAACTTGGTGCCTTCATGTGAACTGGTAAAGGCTAGTGACCTTTAGTAGCTCTAGGTAAGGGAACCTACCTAGAAGACTAACATGTTTAGGGGGTGCAGAATTTCAAGCACAGGAGAGGGGACAGCTTCCTCTTTCCAGGTTGACTCTATCATCAATGGCTAAGTGTGTGTGTGTGTGTGTGTGTGTGTGTGTGTGTGTAATTAATTTTTGGTTTTTTGAGACATGTCTTCTTCATGTAACCCTAGCTGTCCTGGAACTAGCTTTGGAGACCAGGCTGGCCTCAAACTCACAGAGATTCACCTGCCTTGGCCTCCTGAGTGCTGGGATTAAAGGCATGTATAATTGATTACACGTACATAAGAAAGTCTCTACAAAACTCCCAAAGTGCAAGGTTTGGAGAGTCTCGAGATATCCGAATTCCCAGAGGGACTCATAGTGGCTCCTGGAGGTGGCACTCCAGTCTGGCACAGAAGCTCTGACATCCCTGCATCCAGACATTCACACGTGAAGTTTATCATTTGTCTCTCCTGTGTCATCATCATTTATGATGAACCTGGAAATGTCAGTCTTTACCTGAGTTTTAGCAACCACTCTGCAAAGACACCAAAAACAAGGAAGAGGTGTATGAGCTCAATTTATAGCTGGCTATCACAACCAGAGGTAAAAACACTGGAGCTTGTGATTGACATCTAAAGTGGGTAGGGACAGTTTGGAGGACAGCACCCTTAACCTGAGAGACCTGATTCTCTCTTGAGGAAGACTCTGGGGGACTAGAGGATGTTCCTCTGGTGTCCACTGCTGAAGAATTACTTGCTGGCTTAGTTGCAGGGAGAAGTTTCCATATCACTTATAAGGCCACAGAATTCTGTGTTGATTAGTGTGTTCTGAAAACACAAGGTACAACAACATTTTCCTATTACAAAAGCCAAAATAGTAAAACCAACAGCAATCACTGTCTTTTCTAATACAATGAGTGACCAGGAGATGGTTATAATTCATGTAAGTTTAGTGCTGTCTCCTGAAAGTCAAGTGCTGTTGAAGCCAATGACACATTCTCCATTGTAATGGTATTCTCAAATATTCTCAAATTATTTGAGTTCAAATGTTTTCTTTTTATGGAAAAAATCATACAAATATTTAATCTTGTTTTCTCCATCCCCAGTTCCTCCCAGATCCTCCCCACTTACCCAACTTTGTGGTCTTTCTCCATCTCTCACTTTAAAAACAAACAAAACCAAAAACACACAAAACAAACAAGCATACACACAAAAAAGCATAAAAACCAAAATACAAAGCAAAAGGCCAATAAAAGAGAAAAAGTGTATAAACAAATCAAAATGAGACAAAAGGTCTACAAAAATATCAAACATTTTGTGTGGGCCATCTACTACTGTACATGTAGCCTGCCCTGAGATATAGTTGATATACCTAGTGAGACTCTGTTGGAAAAAAAATCTATTTTTTTCTTTGCTAGTGGGTATCAACTGCACATAACTTCAGAGTGGGAGTCTGTGTCCAATTTCTTCTCTCAGTGTTGGCCTGCCTCTGGTATCCCCATCTGGCTTGAAACTTTGAGGTTTCCCTTCTCTCAGCAGTCACCTTGGGTCCAGGGAATGAGTCTGCTCCACATTCTGTCACGTGAGCAGCCTGTCCCCAAGGGAGTAGCTATTTGTTTGCCTTCAATCTTGATTAAAGCTCTCCTGACCATCTACATTCTGAGATAACAAACCTCCGGAGTGCCTCTGACCAAGACTTCTCCTTGCCCCTGGGCAGACATCACTCTCGCCCTCATTCCCTTCTCTGTACCACCGCAAAACTCTTCACACTTCTCCAAGATCTCTCTACCTCCAGGGGTGGCCACATGACTTTGATGGCCTTCACCACAGCACCCAAGGATTCCGAGGAAGGGTATCCAAGCCTGGGCTTGGGCTTTCGCTTTACAACTTGATAAGGCTGTGGGATGTCAATATTTTTATCCATATAGTACTTGATACACACCCAGCAACATGCAGCTCAGAGAACTTGTGTGCTGAGGGCAGCCATTGCAGTTTGTGTAAGGTCCTCTTCGGTGGAAGTTGAGGGAAGTTGTAACAATTGTACCCCAGGCTTTAGCTTCAGCAAATCATCTGAGGCAGCCTGAGATTGAGGAGGGAACCAAGGATGTGAACAAGGGCTGATACTCTGTGCATCTGAACTGCCAAGAAGAGGTAGTTATCAAACAAGAAAAGGGAGCTAGGAGGCTACTGAGCTGGAGAGATGGAAGCTCTGGTCACATATGGCTTGAGGCTAGAGGTCACCTGACAGTGAGCTTAATCATAAACTATCCTTTGGCAGGCAAGCTTTGGGAAAGAAAAATAGGAAAGAAAGCAGAAAGTTGGGAAGAAAACTCTAAATACTCTATTGGGAAGAGACCAGAAACTTTGATTTGGAGAAAAGAATCATGCTTGAACCACCATCAGAGGCCAAGGAATTGTGTTTCCCCTAATCAGGAGCTGAGACTGAAGGAAGAACTGAGCAATGGTGGTCAGGTCAGAGAAACTTAGAGCTTTCCCTGCCAGGCTGCCACATGAGGGCCAGACTCTTTCAGCAAACTGGTTTGTGGACCAGTCCAGAGCTTCTCTCAATTAGGATTACAATGTCTCCTTAGGCTAATGGGGAGAAACAGTCAGGTTGAGCAGGAGGGATGGAGACAGAAGCCCTCGGAGTGTGCTGTGGATCTCTACCGTGCCAGGACCTGTGCTCTGTTAGAGTCTGAGCTTCACTGTGTTCTGGAAACATTTTTGTCAAATATAAAAGCAATTGTTATTTTAAATATAATACACTTCTTCTTTTTGAGAAAATAATCACCTTTCACAATTAGTACACTAACTAGTACCAAACAATGGCCCACCGATGAAACACTGGAAAGGAAGCCCAAGAGAAGAAGAAGAAGAAGAAGAAGAAGAAGAAGAAGAAGAAGAAGAAGAAGAAGAAGAAGAAGAAGAAGAAGAAGAAAGAGGAGGAGGAGGAAGAGGAAGAGGAGGAGGAAGAGGAGGAGGAGAAGGAGAAGGAGAAGGAGAAGGAGAAGGAGAAGGAGAAGGAGAAGAAGAAGAAGAAGAAGAAGAAGAAGAAGAAGAAGAAGAAGAAGAAGAAGAAGAAGAAGAAGAAGAAGAAGGAAGAAGAGGAGGAGGAGGAGGAGAAGGAGGAGAAGGAGAAGGAGGAGGAGGAGGAGGAGGAGGAGGAGAAGAAGAAGAAGAAGAAGAAGAAGAAGAAGAAGAAGAAGAAGAAGAAGAAGAAGAAGAAGAAGAAGAAGAAGACTGCCAAAGTCCCCTGGAAAATACACCAGGTTCTTCAAAGCAAAGCTCAGCTCTCCCAGCTAGCTGGTCATAAGGATCTTATAGTAAGGGAGAAGACAGCAGCTGCTCACTGATTAATGATTGACCTCAAAGGGAGTTTTAGAATTTGTCTGTGCAGGTGTCCATGGCTATCACAATTCTTTACAGGCCACAGGTTTCTTTTCTGGGTCGGTTCTACCTGAGAGACCTTGAATCCTGGACACCAGTAGGTCACTGACTGGAGGAGCTGACTTTTGTCCATGTCAACCCCTGAAGAGCCCGTTCATGTATCTCTCTTTGTCTTCGAGTTCTTTGCGGAGACCTTTCTTTAAATACAACTTGAATATATTGTTATTTAAGGAACTTATATCCAGGTGTGTTCTGGACTTAATCCATTTTGTAATGAGCTGTCATTTTCCCTGGACATGATGACTCTTCTTTGGGGGCAAGACTCAGGTCATGAGATGGGGCCTCTGTCAGGAGGTGGGATTTCACTGTGCTTGGGAATCTGCATATGCAGGGTGTGAAAGGCAGATACATGGGCCAATACTAGGATGATGGACAGACACACAAACTAGAAACCCTGTTCCCTGCCCCAGGACTTATATTGGGGCCATGTGCTGAGAAGGTTTGCATGCATGTGTGGACTGCTGAAAAGCTCTAGGTACTCTGTAAGGGGCCTTAGCACCTGCCCTTCCTCTGCAATATGGCTGCATCACTCTCTGCACAGTAAAAGAATGATGTGGTAATGGTTCTGGCCAGGTAGTGGACACTGAGTTCCAGAGACTCCATGCCTCTGAAGAAGACAGCACAGATGGATGTGTGGGACACTGTGAGGATGTGGCCAGGGCAGCTATCTCCTGGAGCACGATGTGGAGGAGCCATTTTATTCTCCCTGGAAGACTGCACGGAACTGTTGAGCTCAGGAAAGAATGGGCTTCATCCTAGCATGGAAGCATGCATTGTGACCCAGCACTCTTAGTCAGAGGTGGAGGCAGGAGGATTACAAATTTGAGGCCAGTCTGTCCGAAGCTAAACAGAAAGAGAGGAATATGATGCCTAAGGAGAAGTCCTTTTTTGAATCTTAAAAAATATCTTAAATTTTCAAAAGTGCTGATAAAAACCATAGTAATTACATATGCATCATCCAAATGTAACAGACTTTGAAGTTCCATGCTTTACTTCAGATTACAAGAAACAAAAGTATTCCTCCAGCAAAGGTCACTTTAGGCTGCCCTCCTCCTTATCTCTCCTCCCTCTTCCTGTAATTAGAGCCTCTAAGCCTTAGTCAGGTCCCTACGTTAGACACCTCCATATCTGTCTGTGAGCTAAACTATCAGTTTAAAATTAATATAAACACTATCATATTGCATCTTTCAATTTCATCCAACATTAACTTTTGAACATTCTTTAATTGATAGAATAGAATATGATCTAGTTCGTTTGCTCGAATTTTTCTCTTCACATATATATACATATATGTGTATGTGAGTGTGCATATATATATTATTTTTGTAGCTTTAATATATTTTTTATATTTCAGAATATCAATTTTTCTATTAAAAGGGGTTTGATGTATTTCTATTTGTGATATTTAATTTTGAAGTTAGGTCATAATTGATTTCTGTTTAATGTGTGATTTTTGCATATCACTATATCATTATGAAAACTGACATATATCCTTTTAGTATCCTGTAATGCCCCACCCTCAGTTTTAAGTATTTGTCCACTATCATGGACAAAATAAGTTATTTTCATTTTGTGTGTTTGAGTGTTTTGCTTGCATATATATATATATGAACCACATGTATATGTACTTTGAACTTTGAAGTTCAAAGGCAGACTTTGGCTCTCCTGGAGCTGCAGTTATAGATAACTGTGAGCTGCCAGTGGGTGTGGGGACTTGGAACCAGGTCCTCTGCAAGAGCGACAAGTGCTCCTCACCACTGAGCCAGCCCTCCATTCTTTGATCTCTCTCTCTCTCTCTCTCTCTCTCTCTCTCTCTCTCTCTCTCTCTCAACCAACACAGTATTTTTTACCTTTTACATATTCGTGGCAAGATCTGATACTTGAGTGGGTGGGAGTCACACCTTCAAGTTCTCCACACTGGGAGGCCGTGATTTAGACATGGAGTCTGGGCTTAGAGTAACTTGGAGCCAGAATTTGTCCTGTGAATTCACTTTTTCCAACCTAAGAACTTTTTGGTATTGAGAGTGTTGTTCTCTTCTTATGCACATCAAGCATGGGGGCGGGGTCCGTGGCTGCACATGGCCTGTTCACTACTACAGACTCCTCTTGACTTCAGGCGTGGTGCTCACTGAAGGCACTTTTGTTCTGGTCACTCACTGCCCCTTATGAATCCTGTGAGAAACCGGTCCTCCCTGCAGGCAAGATGACTTGTTGGTGTTTTCCTTTTCACAGTGCAGGGAACTTGGATGTGAACTGGTGCCTGGTGGTTTGACTGAGAGGGTCTGTGTGAATTGGTGACAGCTCTGCATCTTGTCCCTGTTCCTTTTGTTCATTACCCTACTTTAATATGCATCGTTCCTCATCTTGACGTTTAAATATTATTGCCAATGTTGTCAGTTATTAATAAAAACACAGGATTCCTGTTATTTCTGGCTAATGATGGTTTTCACATGTCAGTGTGTGTTAACGTGTATCTGAATCACGCGGGTGTTTCTGGAAGAACAGCTTCTCAGTCTGCAGGCAGGGACGGACAGGTCAAGTCTCCAGCCAGCTCCCAGGTAAAGCCTTTTCTCTCACGCCAGGGCCACACTTTGAGTCATGAGGTCCTGTGACTTCCCCGGAAGTCTGACTTTAGTGTATGCTAAGGTTCCCCAATAGCTCACAGATTTCCTGGGTGCTGTGGAATAAGGGAAAGAAAGACAGTTTTTGGTGGGGCCTACTCTTAGTCCTTGCCTATTCAGAACTAACTGTTCTAGGTAAGAGAGGCACTCCAGAAGGTGATGATACTACTCTTTCCTGACCCCAAGTTTCAGCCTTGATTGCACATTGACATGACATGGGCAGGATTTTAAACGCACTATAGCAAAGGCAATCCCACAATTAAACCACAGTGTCATGACCAGAGACCTAACAGGTTCTGAGGCTGTCCAGGTGATCCCACACTGCAGGCAAGACTTAGAAATGCTGCTTTGGGGTGCAGAGAAAAAGACATGGCCCCTCTGACCCATTTTAAGGAGAAGCTCACTCCACAGTTCCTGGTGGTATTTTTGGCTCTGCTTCTAGGACACAGCTAGGATTATTTTTTAAAACTAGTTCTGCACTAGGTCTTTGAGAACTGGCTTCATTTTCAGTTACAAATACAAATGACAGGGTTAACATTTTAAATAAAATAAGGGCATGTGTGTGAGTGCATGAGTGAGTGTGTTTGTGTTATAGGAAAAAAAGTTAATTATGGATTGAATCCGTCACCACCCCAATCTGTGCCTCCATTTCTTTGTCATTTTCCCAAATACACTGCACTAGAAGACAAGTTTCAACATTTCCCTTTTGATATTTCATTTTCTTGAAGTGGAAGGTTTAGAGACTGAATTTCATATGACTCAAGAATTGAATCTCAGCTCTTCTAAACAGGAACTATATTATAGGGAAAAGCTTTTCTTCGTATATAAAACAGTTCAGTCAACTTTTACTTCACATGGTAACTAAAGGATTTAAGAGTTAAGCTAGTCACATGGCCATGCGAAACAGAATTCCTCCATTTCCTAGAAAGTCAAATTTCTGTTTCTTGTTCTCCCTTCGTCCTTCCCTCCAATTCTTTCTCCTCCATCTACAAAGAAATTGCAATGCATATGTTCATATAATAGACCCCTCCTTCCCCTGAAAGAGATTTGAGAGATGGGAAAGCATAATATAAAGCCAACATACAAACAAATACGTTACGGAAGCATGTGCTTGAATGAGATCATTCTTTTAGAGAGATAGCTGTCACATCCCACCATTAAGATGTGGTGTGCTCGCCATAATCTTAATTCAAATGAACAAGTTTGAGCGGAAGAATTGCTACTAAAATTCCTAATGAAACATCGCAATTACTTTCTTACATCCTTCTAAACAGAAGTTTGTAGATGACAATGAAATTAAAGACAAATATGTTTACAATCTTTTATTTTTCAATTTCCCAACTTTTTTTCCAAATTTGGAAAGTATCGTTTCAGACTACAAGCAAAGGTTTAGAACTGCTCTATTTAAAAAGAAATTCCCTGGCATTACGTACTTCCTATACTGCACCAGAGTATCAATTCACATTTCTAGGCCACTGGAATTCAAATTACAAATTAATTTGGAGGGCAGTTTTGCATTGGAGAACACTCCCTGTCTTCTTTGTTTCTGAGACAGAGAATGGGTCACGACAACTACTATTCTTTGATTTCAGGAGGTCTACTTACTATTTGAAAATGCATTGGCCATCAGGTATTTGAGTCAACAGTACCTTGGCTAAGCTGTCTAGCTTCCTTTGGAATAGTGAGTAACACAGTCCTGCAAGTCAAAGTCTTGCGTACAGAGATGAAAACTCCAGTGGGCACCTCATTTGCTACAACACATATAGGAATGGTTTGTACTTTCTCAGAGGAAGAGGCCCAAGTGTGGTAGTTTGCCTTAAAAATAGCATCTGTGGTTTATCACTCTTTCCCCTGCGTAGAGAAAAAAAATTAATCTACCAAAGCAGCACAGACATGTCGACTGGCTCCGTCATGTGCACGGTGGGCACATGACTGTGGGCACGATGACAGGACAGAGGGAGGGGACCAGGTGACCACAGAAGAGCTGCTGCTGCAGGCACGTGGCAGACTTGAGTTTTCATCAAAAAATGAGCATCCTATGCATACTGAAATGCCCTATTTTTCAAATTATATTATTTAAAAAACTAACAGATGGGACAAATTAAGCATGACTACTGGCCAATTCATCCGGAGCCTGCAGTTCTACAAAGAACACCAGGGGAAGAAAACCAGGTAAAAAGTCAATGGTGTCAATGAATCTAGGTTTGTTTTAACAGAGTGGACTGCAAACAAAGTCTCTTATGTACTTATGTGTGTTCACACATCTGTCCAGCAGGTCTTTAGGAAACTATTGGTATAGTAGAACACTGTACCAAATATATAACGCTTTTGTGGTGGAGTGTTGAAAGCTAATACCATGCATTTAGAGTAACTCAGGGGGTAAATTACAGAGACATTGGATAGTGGAGCTCCCCACGCTCCAGTCTGCAGAGATTGTAGGGCTATCAGGGAAATGGTAACTGGAGGGACGATCTAGATAAAAGACAACAAGACTGAATGAGACAGTGCTCAATGTAACAAAACACCCAAACGTTTTAGCTCACAAAGGGTTATTTTGTTCACACTAGCCACTGTTCCTTAAGGTCTTACTACCTCTCCATGGTGCCATAGATTGGGGACCAACCCTTTAATGCATGGGCCTTTAAGGGACACTTATTCAAACCGGAGCACATGTCAAAGATAAAGATCCTTTGTGAAAGTGTCTTTTCTTTATTTGTTTAATTTCGATGGCTGTTAAGTCATTTCTGTTCAGAATAAACCAGATCAATGTGTCTCAAAGTCTTTGCCCTGGGCACTCTCTCTAGAAATTGGATTGCTGCTGTTTCTGCCCATCCATCATCCCCCCCACACTCCAGCTTCAAGAGAAATATACAGAAAACCCCTCTAGCTCACATGCCACCACCACCCTTTCTGGGTCCTGGTCCACGGGCTCACTGCAGTCAGTCACTCTTTTGATGCTAAAAACCTAAAAAACGAAAGCTTTCCACCCACATATTTAGTCGATTCTGAGTGTGTTCTCCATGCATGTCTTTTTTTTTCCCCCAAGAAGGGAATTTCCCCCACGTGAGAGAAAGAAGAATTTATATTCATACTGCTTTGTGAATTCTAAAATGTGTTTTGGGGGGATACAATTCAAACACTAAAATAATCCATTTCATGCATATTAATTAATTTTTGCATGAAAACAATTCCTGTTCACGAGAGAGATTTGGCAAGTTTGGAGTCCGGGGAAGCATTCTAAACAGTAGTGAGGGGGAAAGGAAAGCAAACGCTGCACCATGTTGACAAGAGTGAGGGCGACAGCCCAGGCTCCTGCTCCGTCTTTGTCATCAGTGCATGAATCCCCTGGTCCCCTTGCCTGCTGGTGGCCACTCTCCCTGCCATAATCGGTCTCAAGTGTGGTTCTTCGGGTTTGAGTTTGAGCTGCCTCCGTTGTCCGTGGCCCTCTCTCCCCAGACCACTTCAGTCCACCTTCTGCAATGAGCTACCTCTATGCTATTATTTCTCAAGTTCATTTTCATCTAATGAATGCTCGTCCCATGGACACAAAAAGCATTCCCTTCAAATGGTTTAAACAAAAGCACATTGTGCTGGCTTGTTGATGTCAACTTGACTTGAGTTCATACCCTGACTTCTTTTGATGATGAACTGTGACCCGAGCAACTGTAAGTTTTCACTGAACCCTCTTCTCACAAATTGCTTTTGATCATGGTGCCTTATCATAGCAGTAGAAAGCTAACTAGTACAGGTATCTCTTCACTCATGTATTACAGATGAAGTAGGTGAACGAAGCATAGCATACCCAGAGTCCAGGTCTCTCTCTACCTAGGACTTATGCAGCTTCATTGTCATCTGGTAGTGAGGCAACTCCCACAGTTTCAGTCCTTGGAGAGGACAGTGGGAGGGGAAGTCCTACCATTGACTCTTTAGAAACATTGTTTTACTTATTTGTGTACACCCGTCTATCTGACCTTCCCTCTGTGTGTGTGTGTGTGTGTGTGTGTGTGTGTGTGTGTGTGTACATGCCATCCTGTGAAGGTTAGAAGTGGGTATTAGATCTCTTGGACCTGGAGTTAGAGGCAGGTTGTAAGCTGCCTGATATGGGTTCTAGGAGCTGAACTCAGAACCTCTGGAAGAGTATTAAGTGCTTTTAACCACCAAGCCCTCTCTCTAGCCCCCTGTAATCTATTCTTATAAGAAGAAAAGTGACATTTTTTTCAAAATCTACAAAAATGCTTTCTGTAACTTTTCTTGGTTTAAAATAAGCCTTCCTGAATGTAATTTTCTAGGAGCAGCCTCACGCAGAGACTTTATCCATTCCTGAATGTATTCTCCCTGGACCCGCACCATGCAAAGACTGTATAATTCCTGAATGTATCCTCCCTGGGCCCATCCCATGCAGAGACTGTATCCATTCCTGATTGTATCCTCCCTGGACCTTCCCCATGCAGAGACTAGGCATTCCTGAATGTTTCCTCCCTGGGCCCTCCCCATGCAGACTATATCCATTCCTGAATATATCCTCCCTGGACCCATCCCACACAGAGGCAGAGACTGTATCTATTCCTGAATGCATCCTCCCTGGACCCATCCCACACAGAGACAGGTTTCACCTTCCTATTCCTAAAGTACACAGAGCAGCTGTGAGGAGTCTAAACCAGTTTGCATACTGCAGTTCTAACTGTGGATTTTTGTTCCTTTATTGTTATAAAATAAAACCTATAAAGAATAAAATCAAACTTAACTGTAAAAGTTGGTATGATATCTCAATTTTAACACAAAGGAGAAACAAAAGAAATGTACAATAAAAATAACTGTGCCTTATGAGGAACAAACGCACCAGAACCCCACTGCTCAAATGGTGTTCCATGAACCACTACTACTACCATTACCACTACTACCTCCACTACTACCACCATCACCACCACCACCACTACCACCATCACCACCACCACCATCACCACCACCACCACCTCCACCATCACCACCACCACCACCACTACCACCACTACCACCATCACCACCACTACCACCACCACCACCTCCACCATCACCACCACTACCACCACTGTCACCACCACCACCACCATCACCACCACCACTACTACCACCACCATCACCACCACCACTATCACCACCACCATCACCACCACCACTATCACCACCACCATCACCACCACCACTATCACCACCACCATCACCACCACCACTACCACATCCACCATCACCACCACCATCACCACCATCACCACCACCACAGTACCACCTCCACTACCACCACCACCATCACTACCACCACCACTACCACCTCCACTACCATCACCACCACCACCACCACTACCACCACTAACACCACCACCAACCACCTCTAACTCCACCACCACCAATAGTACCAACATAAGCAACTTGGAGTTTGTTAGCAAACATAATCTCAGATTCGCTGAATAAGAATCTGCATACCTGTCTTGTGTGTGTAGGTGAAAGTTTCTGTCCCACCTGGTCCTGCAGCCATTCAGTTCAAACAAAACACACTGGAGCTTATATTAATTATAAACTGCTTGGTCTATTAGCTCAGGCTTGTTATTTACTATCTGTTACAACTTAAATTATCACATAACTCTTCTCTATCTTTAGCCATATGGCATGGTTCTTTTTCTCAGTGCAGCATTTTCATCTTGCTTCTTCTGCATCTGGGTGGCAACTACACACTGAGCCTTTCCTGTTCCTGAAATTCCCCTAGTCTGTTGACCTGCCTATACTTCCTGCCTGGCTACTGGCCAACCAGCATTTTAATAAACCAATATGAATAACAGATTTTTACAGGGTACAAGAGCATTATCCCATAGCACTTCCCCTATTTTTTCTTGTCAAAACAAGAACTCGGAATCCAATCTTCTTTGTTTAGCTTTTTTCCTGATCATTATTCATGACAACTTGTAACTAACACTCTAAATAAAGACAAACATCCATAATCTATTTTGGGGGGGATTGTGGGCATAGTTTTCTAGGCTACTTCCTGCTAATTGGGGACACTGATAATCTTATGGGGACCCAAGAAAATTTAGAATTATGGGCCATCTACTACTATCAGAATTTTTTGGGGGGTCTTCCTTGATCAAACCTATTTTTTCTTTACCCAGAATGATTTGACAGTCTCTCATTTCCTCTGGAAATAAAAGCAAAACATCTTGACCAAATTAACATCTTTTTTTATTTAAAATTTAAAGTCAAGACATTTTCAAAATATATAGGTTGGATTAATCCAGTAATATTTATAATCAAATGTCCTTTAGTACCTGTTGTTCCTTCCTCAGCAGGCAAACAATTCAAAGATAACACAATAACATACAGCATCCAGATTCTCTGTGTATTTTCTATCTTTATGTGGCTTTGAAAAAACTCTATTTTTAATTTTTGGGGTTTTGAGACAGGGTTTCTCTGTTTTCTTTTGCTGTCCTGGATCTCACTCTGCAGATCAGGCTGGTCTGAAACTCACAGAGATCCACCTGCCTCTGCCTTTCAAGTGCTGGGATTAAAGGCATGCGCCACCACACCCAACTAATTTCTCTCTCTCTCTCTCTCTCTCTCTCTCTCTCTCTCTCTCTCTCTCTCTCTTTCCAGACTTTATTCATCCTTTTTCTTTTGTCTCCAAAGCCTACATATATTTTTAAACACACTGTTAACCATTTAGAGCTATTTTTTCATCTGAAACTGCCTTTACTGCATATCTCTTTTTTCTGACCACACGAGTCTTTAATTTGCTAAAATATATGCTTAGGAATAAAGCCGTGACTTTGGCAGCTGGATCCACCCTACTCCTTCGCTTCCTGAGAGTCTAGCTTCATGGTGGAGGTACTGGTAGGAGCCATGATTTTTTTTTTTAATCACCATAACTCTGCAAAGTTTCTAGGTTCATGCCACCATCAAGAAGTATGCTACACACTGCTTATAAACACCATTTAAGTGTTTGGTGGCAGGGTCCCTAAAGAACTGCAAGGTTTGTATCACTAACACTGAGACAGGAAGCCTCTCTTAAAGGAGCCATGCCTCTGCTTGTCTCTGGCAAACAGAGCCCACCTGACATATTACTGATACCAAAAAAACATGCTTAACTCTGTTCTTTTGTGTCTAGAATTCCTTCCCATGCTCTCTCAGGTTTTATGTGCATGTAGTTGCCCCATGTTGGGTGCCATGTGTGCGTGTGAGCTCCTACATGAGACTCCGTGAGGCAGACATTTCTCCTGTGCATGTGTCAGCTTCCAATGTGACTTGGGTGCATTGGGGTGTGTTACAGAAGCAACTCACATACAGTAGTGCTATGATTTCAGGGGAGTGACAAACAGCTCTTAAGGCTGAACAAAAGACAAGGTCCTCTCAATTTGCTTTCAGGAGAAAACAAAGTAAAATGAATAATATAAAACATACCCTATATTTATACCAACATATTTATATAATATGCATATTATATAATTTTGTTTAATACTTGCTTTAATTTGAGTTCGTGAAAGATAAGTTGAAAACCTACTTAGAATCCTGAGAGAGTTTTGAACTTATCCACAGCCTTAAATCATAACCTCCCCAACTACTCTTCTTGAAGGAAAAAAAATTTTTTTTCTGCTTTGCTCTTTCTTTGTTTTATTAGCAGGGATGCCCAAAAGGTGTTCTGGGATCTCGGTCAAGGCTACTTGCAGCAACGAGGTACCTGTGAACACACTGATTCTACTGAGAGATGCTTGCCCAAACATGATTTCCAGTAGGAATGATGCTTCCTCCAACAAGAGAAAGATGCTGATTCTCATGGACCTCCAAAACCCCCAGTTACTTCCATAAACAACCAAGATGTCAAATTTACCAGCTTAATCACAAAATGTGGGGAAAGAAACAAGCCAAGAAAAAAAAAAAACGAAACCAACGACATAAGTCTAGGAGGCTTGGCAATAAAGGACAGGGCTGGGTTTCCTGAAGAGAAGGACTGAGGGGCCAATGCAGAAAGTTCTGAAGGGGAAGCCTCCATTGCAATCGAGATCTAGATCTCAGAGATGATGGAAACATGAATATCTTCTAAGAAAAGCTGCAGATGAGGAATAAAGCTGACCCAAGAGAGAAGTGCTTTGGGCAACAGAGTTCTAGAGGCCTAGATACCCAAGCCCATTGGGACTTAGATGCTATGACCCACAAGCAGGCCTGAGTCTGGGCCACAGATGATGTTTACCCAGCTGGGCTTTTATAATGGGAGTGTTTACCATTGTGTCTTCCAATATGTACCTTCTCTGATTTTTATGGGGCTTACAGATAAGATAACCCAAGTCTGGGAAGCGGCTTTGGACTTGATATATTTGGCAACAATGGAGCTGTTGATTGGGAGCTCCTGAAGTTAGATGAAACATGCTTTGCCCTGTGGGATAGGGGTTAGGGCAGATTTCTCTTGGTTGGGTTTGAAATGTACCTCTCAGGCTCAAATATCTGGACACTTAGTGGCAGTGTTGGGCAAGGCTGTAAGGCAGATGTTCTAAACCCTCCTAATGCTGTGACCCTTTAGTACAGTTCCTTGTGTTGTGGTGACCCTCAAACATGCAATTATTGTTATTGATACTTCATAACTGTAATTTTGCTACTGTTATGGATATTAATGTAAATATTTGATGTATGGTTAATATTAGGGGATCTCTGTGAAAGGTCGTTTGACCCCCAAGGAGGTTGTGATCCACAGGTTGAGAACCACCATTGCAAGACCTCACTGGTATAAGATTCACTTGTCAGGCAATATTGGGAGAGGTTGCAGGTGAGTGCTTGGGGTGGGTCTTTGGTGATTTTAGTCCTGATTCTGTCTCCTAATCCATAAAGATGAGAGGGACGACTTCACCTTCTCCTGACACTCTGGTTGGAGCTGTGCTGTCTCCACACCTGCCACACCTTCACGGGCTACCTCCTGCTGAATTACGAGCCCAGCTGCATCTGTCTTCCATAAGATCACTTCTGCCAGGCACTTGGTCATTGTGGCAAGAGGAGTGGCTAGTACAAAGGCTAACACGAGGAGAAAAGGTAAACAAAGCAGATGATGATGAAGTCAGGATGAAAGTAAACCAAAACAGGAGCACTGGTGTCATAGAGACTGAGAGGCAAGTGAGTCATCAGAGTCACTTAGGATGGACGCTGACAATACACAGCGATGTCTTAATAATAACATGCTTTTTATTAAGTAATTTAACTTGCAGAAATCTAGCCTATAAAACCCTAAACCCAGTGCAATAAAGATTCAAGACAAATGATTTTATTGAAGCATACTTTGATCACAATGATTGTGTATAACACAAATGTCCCTAATAGGAGACTCTTTAAAATAAATAATGAAGCAGCCATACAATTAAATATTATGCAATTATTAAATCATGCTTATGAAGAGCTTTTAGTGGGCAAAAAATGATTCTAAGATAATGTAGTATTCAGTTAAAAATTGCATGCAAAATTTTATATGCAGTATGATTTCAGTTATTTAGTCAAGCATATTCATTGAAAATGCTGGAAAGAAGCCGAGATCTTTGGCATAGTTCCCTTTGGGTTATATGGTTGTGACAAAAACTTTTTGTTTCTCTACTTCCTTCTAAATTGTATTTCCTCTCTAGTCAAAGAGCATTAAAATTTATCTTAAGTTGAATTGAAAACTCTCTCTTATCCAGGTTCTGGAGTCTCACCAGGCCTTTGTAGAGATAAAAAGGTGAACAGGCAGCTCCTTTTTTTCTTCACAGGGGAGTGTTGAAGATTTGAGTAGAGCAGCTAGCTAGACCTTTGCTTCTACCTGTGATATGTATCCCACTGCCCCAGTCTCCAGAGAAGTAGGTCACTCACATCCCCTTCATGTCCCTTGTGACATATAACACCTTCTTCCATTTCTTCATGTGCCAAATGAGTGCACTGTTGAAAAGATGACAGTGACCCTAAGCACTATGCAAACTGGAATGAGCGCATTCTTGCAAGCCAAGGGTGTGAGCAAAGAAAACAGAGAGAGAGGGAGAGAGAATATCAAAGAGGAGTTTGTGTAGCTATCACTTCCTCAGCACTGGCCATGGCCAGTCACAAAGGGACTGTGAGAGTCGCTTGTGCTATTTTACCTGCAGAGTTTAGAAGAAGCAGATTGAAGAAATAAAAGCATCTCGGCTGTGTCATAAAACATGAGGATGCACTGGTTAGTTTGTGGATGTACTGGTTAGTTTGTGGACGCACTGATTAGTTTGTGGACTCACTGGTTAGTTTGTGGATGTACTGGCTAGTTTTCAGAAGCACTGGTTAGTTTGTATTGTCAACTTGACACAGGCTAGAGTCATTTTGGAAGAGAGAACCTCAGTTGAGAAAATGCTCCCACCATATTGGCTTGTGGGAAAGCCTGTGGTTCATTTTCTTGGCTGATGATGGATGTGCCTGGGACTGTCCCGCAGGGATGGTGCCACTTCTGGGTGGGTAGCACACTGGATGGTATAAGAAAGCAGGCTGAGCAAGCCATGATGAGCAAACCAGTAAGCAGCATTCCTCTATCAATTACTGCCTCTGGGCTCCTGCCTTGATTCCTGTCCTGACTTCCCTGGATGATAGACCCCGAGCTGTAAGATGAAATAAATCTTTTCCTCACCAAGCTGATTTTGGTCGTGGTGTTTCATCACAGCAACGAAATCCCTAAGACAGCAGAATGCACAGTTTTCACATGGAGTCTCACTCCCTCACCTCATTTCCCCCTCCACTCGTGCAATGATAGCCTCAGTGATGCTCCCACAGAATCCTGTCCTACAGAGACAGCCACTACCTTTGTCCACAAAATTAGTGGCATCACCAACTTCTGGATCTTCTTCATGAGGCAAGTTTCTATCCTCTCTCAACTCATTTACTTGCTGGGTGTTTTGGAAACTCTGCTCAGCTTCCAGATGCACACTGAAGGCCCAAGCTGAGCATGCTCATTACTTACAATGTTATTCTAACATTTACTGGTTATGTGATTTCAGCCATATTAGCAATTTTTCTGAGCCTTAATTTCTTCATTTATAAAGTGTGCCTAATTGTAACTACTTATGACTTGAGTGAATTAAGTGATTTATCATACAAAAGGTATGTAACAGTCTAATACACAGAAGAAAAATCAAAGAGCTTGATTCTCTGGCATTCTCTTCTTCCTACCTGCCCTTCCCACTTACTTTTTCAAAGAGTCTTTTGGCTGCTACTTTCTACCAGAAACCAGTACTTTCTTTTGTATAAACATTCTGATGCTATCCAACCCTTTACATACCCAGGACTTTAGCTCCAAGTACTTCCCGGGTCTACTTCTACACATGCAGTAAATATACAGAACCGTATTCCTTCTTTTTGGAATATATATAGTGTGTGCATGCACATGTGTGCATGTGTGTGTGTGTGTACATATTAATGAGTACACATCCACATATCTGTGTTGGAGGAGGCTGCTTGTTTGTTCCTGGCCGCTTAGACCCGAAATAATCATACAGAGAACTGTATTAATTCAATCACTGCTTGGCCCATTAGCTCTAGCTTCTTATTGGCTAACTCTTACATATTAATTAAACCCATTTCTATTAATCTGTGTATCACCATGAGGTCATGGCCTACCAGGAAAGTTCCAGCACGTCTATCTTCAGCAGTGTTTCCATGGTGTCTCTCTGACTCTGCCTTCTTCCTCCCAGCATTTAGTTCCATCTTCCCCGCCTAGTTCTGTTCTGCCCTTGCCATAGGCTAAAAGCAGTTCTTTATTCATTAACAAATAAAAGCAACACACAGACAGAAGGACCTCCCACACCAAATCTGTGATTATGAGATCAAACGAGGGCCTTGTATATACTAGGCAATTGCTATATCAGTGTGTTATATCTAAGTCCCAATAATTAATTTTAATTTACAAAAATTAAACTCCTTGAAATCAGGAACAACCCATGGCACGGTGAATATGTAACATTGTGTAATCTGCTCAGACATCTTTTTTTTTAATTACATCTGAGCAATTTTTTTTAATTTATTAAAGATTTCTGTCTCTTCCCCACCTCCGCCTCCCCTTTCCCTCCCCCTCCCCCAATCAAGTCTCCCTCCCTCGTCAGCCCAAAGAGTAATCAGGGTTCTCTGCCCTGTGGGAAGTCCAAGGACCACCCTCCTCCATCCAGGTCTCGTAAGGTGAGCATCCAAACTGCCTAGGCTCCCACAAAGCCAATACGTGCAGTAGGATCAAAAACCCACTGCCATTGTTCTTGAGGTCTCAGTAGTCCTCATTGTCCGCTATGTTCAGTGAGACCTGTTTTAACCCAGGCTTTTTCAGACCCAGGCCAGCTGGCCTTGGTGAGTTCCCGATAGAACATCCCCATTGTCTCAGTGTGTGGGTGCCCCCCTTGCGGTCCTGAGTTCCTTGCTCATGCTCTCTCTCCTTCTGTTCCTGATTTGGACCTTGAGATTTCAGTCCGGTGCTCCAATATAGGTCTCTGTCTCTGTCTCCTTTCATCGCCTGATGAAGGGTAATATTCAGGAGGATGCCTATATGTTTTTCTTTGGGTTCTCCTTCTTATTTAGCTTCTCTAAGAACCCAAATTATAGGCTCAATGTCCTTTATTTATGGCTAGAAACCAAATATGAGTGAGCTCAGACATCTTAAATATAAAGGTAATAATACCTGATGACAGGAATGGTTAGTCTGGCATCTCATATATACCTGATGCAAAAGAAAGACAGGGGTTGTGTTTCTGATCATTTTGTTTATAAAATTGAAAGTGTGTGTGCTGCTACCAGATTCTCTCTTGGGACTTTTTGCTCGTGGCTTTGCTAATTCTGAACCAGAGGAACAGCAGTTGGGGTTTAGCCTACATTGCTATTGAGTTATGTAGCCTCTTTGGATATTTCTTCCTGGAGACCAGTGAATCTCCCCTTCCTTGTTCTTTTTCCCTTTCCCCTTGTTTCTCCTTCCTGTCCCCTTATCATCATCTGAGCCTCACTTCCGTGATGCCCTGAGACACTTGAGAATGGAGGTGTGAATGCAAGGTCAAGACTAAACCACCCGCATTTCAGCACTGGACATAAGTTTTCGAATCTCCTCAAGTGGCTGGTTTGCGCTCTACTTTCCATGGGAGGCTGGGCCTGCTCACCATCACCCTTGAGTTACACATGGCTTTGCCGTCTCAGGAGTCATCTGTCCAATCACGTGTTTTCTGCTTTCCCAAAGAAAGGGATTTTGCTTCTCCTCAAACCTAAAGCCAAAATTGTCTTTGTGTAGCATTGGTCCAACCGTCAGCTCTTGCAAATTTGGGGCCTAAGTACTGCTATGAGTTTTTCTTTCTTAGAAGGGCTAGCTAATTAGCTGGCATGTAAATGAGGCATCAGAGCTACGGGTCTACCAAGGGCTTCGCTTCGTTCTCAAAGACTTTCTCATCTCATTTTCAAAGTAATTTGCATTCTTTCACTCACAGTTATCCTTGTGCTTCTGTTTGAAGAAACCTCTTACGCCCGTGGGTGTTCTACGCACTCAACTCCCTTGACCTAAGCCTTGTGCTTTTCTCTCCCCTGAGTGGTGACATTGCCTTGGGCCACAGTGGCATATTTCCATCACAGATGAGGCTCCGGAAAGACTCAAAGAGTATCTTGGGTACGGGCTTGAATCTATCTAGATCCAGGGTTGTACGCCCTGTTATATTTAGTGATTCCATGAACAATTTAAAGCAAAAATGTCCTCTTCTATACGGGGATAATACCTCTCCACAATAAAGCCCTCTTCTCTTTGTTCTAAGAATATTTAGATGGATTGGACAGAGGGCGAATGCCATTCGTTCTTCATCCTCACTGTTCATAGCACAACAAGCAGGGTTCTCCCCAAGAAAGATGAGAAGATGAGCCTATCTGCCTCTTGATGCACCTTTTTACCACATCCCATTTACCGTGGGACAAAGGTTCACCTTGTTTCACACCCGAGTCAGGAACTTACTCATTCTGAAGCCCTATGATCATGCTGTTTGCCTGCTTAGAAGGCCAGAGTGGTGTTCATTCGTTCTTTTATTTGGAAAGCAAGACCTAGCTGAGTGTCATTGCATACTAGGACACCGTGTGGAATTCAGAGCAAGATGGAGCGTTTGCCCCTAATTGTTTGACATTTGGCAAATCAGTCTGGTACTGATTACAAAATGTAGATGACAGCGCTGGATTATTTTATCCTTGACCCGGGTAAGTCTCAAGTGAAGAAGCTGGATTCAGAAGATAATTTCACATTCTTCTCATTTTAGGTGCCGATTGGGCATAAGATAGACCTTACTTTCTGTGCCACTAGGAAACACAAAAATTGTTCAGTAAATTATGACCAAGTCCTTACCCAGTATGGGTTTTATTTTCTATAGATTGGAAATTCTTTTGGGCCCTTAATGAAAGCGTTAGCATCCATATATCATATGAGCTTTTGGGGGTGAGCCCGAGGAAAGTGCAAGCAGATCAGAAGATTCTCTCTGCCTCAGTGTGGGCTCAGTGTTTCCAGTGTCTGTGGACTTCCACCCACATAGCTGGCTGACTGCAGAAGACGCTGTCGCCACAGCTGAGAAATGGTGTTCTGTTCCCCGCTCTGCTGTTTTCTTTCTAAGCTGATGATACACATTATGTAAGTTCTCACACAGGCAGTTTCTTGATTGTGTCAGTGTCACCTGGATAGATCTGGGACGCTGCCAGGACTCCCATTCCTGCCTCAAGTGGTCTTTGAATGCTTTGACTAAGGCTTCTAGAAATTAAAGTTGTTCAATATACCACTAGCACAGGCAAGTTTTCTGCAGCACAGGAAATCACAGTCATTTTAAGCATGCCACCTGGCCTACACTGTTTGGAAAACACCCAGTACTCGGAGATCTTGAAGATGCATATGTGTGGGGGGCGGTGCATGGTGTAAACAATGACATGACAGAGTCTAACGAGCTACCCTGACCAACTAAAACTAATTGGAACAGCAATTATCAATGTGACGTGGCCAACCTGGCCTGCTCCCAGGCACCGTCCCTAGAGAATAGAAAGGGAAAGATGAGGGCATGAGGCTTTTCATGCTTCAATAACAGGAGAGTAACCGTCGAGATAAATGTAACTTAGGATAAGGGTAATGCCCATCCTATCTCAGCAAAATAAGACCGAGCAATTAGTCCTCACAGAGAGTCCAAGTTATAATAATACAAGACACGTAGCTCTCATGAGTTAAACCAGGACTCACCAATCTTCCAGACTTTCACAACCAAGGCCAGGATAGCAGGGGCTTGGTGGCCCAGAGCTTTCTCATGCAGGCCAGGATAGATGCCTGCCAACTTCCAGGGATCCTCCTGTCTCTGCTTACATTTTGTAGGCCTAGATTTACAGATGTATGCAACCACATCTGGGCTTTTACACAAGTTCAGGAGCTCCAAATCCGGGCCATCTTGCTTGCAAGTCAAGCCCTTTACCAACTGCGCTGCCTCCCCAGTATTTCTCTTTTTTGTGTTTTTCTGTAGCTTTGGAGCCTGTCCTGCAACTAGCTCTGTAGACCAGACTTGCCTCGAACTCACAGAGATCCACCTTGCTCTGCCTCTCAAGTGCTGGGATTAAAGGCGTGCGCTGCCACCGCCTAACCCGCCTGCCAAGTCTTTTTTTTTTTAATTAATTAATTTTTATTTTTATTAAAAATTTCTGCCTCCTCCCCACCTCCACCTCTCATTTCCCTCCCTCTCCCTTGCTCCCCTCCCCCTCCCTCTCCAGCCCAAAGAGCAGTCAGGATTCCCTGCCCTATGGGCAGTCCAAGGTCCTCCCCCCTCCATCCAGGTCTAAGAAGGTGAGCATCCAAACAGCCTAGGCTCCCACAAAGCCAGTACATGCAGTAGGATCAAAACCCAGTGCCATTGTTCTTGGCTTCTCAGCAGCCCTCATTGGCTGCCATGTTCAGAGAGTCCGGTTTTAACCCCTGCTTTTTTAGACCCAATCCAGCTGGCCTTGGTGAGCTCCCAATAGATCAGCCCCATTGTCTCAGTGGGTGGGTGCACCCCTTGCAGTCCTGACTTTTTTGCTCATGTTCTTCCTCCTTCTGCTCCTCATTTGGACCTTGGAGGCTCAGTCTGGTGCTCCAATGTGGGTCTCTGTCTCTATCTCAGTCCATCGCAAGATGAAGGTTCTATGATAATATGCAAGATATTCATCAGTATGACTATAAGATAGGGCCATAGTAGCTATAATTTTTATGGAGCAGGATTTAAAGAAAGAAGGCCTTGGGATTCAGAAGAGAGCATTTGTTGGCAAGAGACTCCAGGTAAACTCCCCCAAAACCCCAGGGCACTGCTTCTGTACAGTTTTCACTAAGGATAGATCCGAATGATGACCTGCAGAGCTGAAGCAAACCTGCTCATCCCTCACCTAAACCAACTGTTTCAGAAGCCGCATCACTTTGGAGCTTGCACCCTCAGTAAGAGATACATCACATAGCATTTTAGTTGAGAAGATGAATGAAATAGCCTTGTTTCCAAGTGTAATATACTCCAATACAATTTGTCCTACCAAATTTCAACTTTTAAAACAATGAGAAATTTTATTTCAAAATCTACTACAAGCCAAGACCCATAGTCAGAAATATGCTAATGTAATCTCGTGTTCCTTGGAGGAAGGTTGAGAAGATTTAGGACCAAATTTAGAAGGAGCCTTCAGGGGGCTCAAGATTATATCTTTAAAGAAGACCCCAATTGCCAAGGACCCACAGCTAATAAAGTCTCCCTTCTGCTGTCTGTCTAGAATACTCTCAAGATTTTTTTTTGAAAGAGAGAAGTTGAAGATAAGCGAGGGAACCGTGGCAATGGATATTTTATGCAGATCATAACAGTAGACTGTTAGGAAAGCCTTTGTATAATCCTTTGCACACATACAACAGCCACAGCGCAGAGTATCATCTATTTGTTTGTTTGTTTATTATTTTTACATTCTCATTGCTGTTTCCCCTTCTCCCTCTCCTGCCAGCCCCTCCCTGACACCTCTTCTCACCCTCACCCCCAATCCTCTCCTCCTCTTTTCCTTTCTAGGAGAGGGCAGGCCTCCCATGGGTAATAACCCCTCTGGTTTATCAAATTTTAGTAAGACTAGGCACCCTCCCTCTCATTAAGGCTGACCTAGTCAACCCAGTAGGAGGAAAAGGGTCACAAAAGCAGAGAAAGAGTCAGAGATGGTCCCTGCTCCCACTGTTAGGAGTCCCATGAGGAGACCAAGCTACACAGCCACAACATATATGCAGAGGGCCTAGGTCAGTCCCATGCAGGCTCTCTGGTTGTTGGTACAATCTCTGTGGACTCCTATGAGGCAAGGTTAGTAGATTCTGTGGGTTTTCTTGTGGTGTCCATGACCCCTCTGATTCCTATAATCCTTCCTCCCTCTCTTCCACAGGATTCCCTGCGCTCCACCTAATGCAAGGCTCTGGGTTTCTGGATTTGCTTTCTCCAGTTTCTGGATGAAAACTCTCTGATGACAATTGGGCTGGCAACAATCTATGCCTATAACAAAATACCGTTAGGAGCTATTTCACTCACATTTTTCTTTCTTTTAGACAGTTGTGTTTGGTTCTATCCTAGGTCTCTGGGCTATCCAGCCCTCCAGGCAGTGTCAGGGGTGGGCTCTTTCCCATGGCATGGATCTCAAGATAAACCAGTTATTGGAACAGACATATGTTTATCATGGGAAGACAAGCTAAAGGAACAGTATTTATTTATCATATTTTCTCTTAACACAGCCTTCAAGTAAATAAAGTGTTGAAAGGACACAAGGACTTATGGTCTTGCTTTTTCTAATAAAAAAAAAAGAGATGAGTGGAGATGGAAAAAAAAGAGAACAGAAAGCACAAAGATTAACTTGTTAGGGCTAGAGAGAAAAAGAGAGCAGAGAGAAGCTGCCTGAGAGTAAAACTCTGTAGTTAAGCGCTTCCTAAAATGTGGGTGTATGCAATGTATAGGTTATTCTCTCGGAATCCACCCACATCTACAGGAACCTTCATGGAAAAGCTGCACTTGTTATTTTTGTGTAGGTGTATGTGTGTGCATGCATGTGTGTGTATGTGTGTGTGTTGTATATAATAAAATAACCTTAACACCAGAGCAAAGGCCAATTTACACAAGAAGAAAGATCTTAATTTTCTTAACTAATGTCAAAATGAGCTAAATCTTAATATTCTTAACTAGTAAGTTGACCCTGCTAATTGAGGAAATTATTGGTTCATACAGTAAGGAAGGAATGACTTGCACATGGATCCCAAGGATGTGGTCTGTGTGTGGATGTGGTTTGCCTCAGAGGCACTCAGACACAAGGCTGCAGCAGGTTCCTGGGAACATTGTCTCAGCAAGGTCGAGACTTGAGGAACCATTTGGTCTCTGAGTACTTTAGTGTTTCGGCAGTTGGTATCCACAGTGGCCTTGAGATCTATCTGGTAACTTCAAGGTCTATAACCTCACATGGGTCAAAGTCTTTGGAACCCAATGTTTTCATTTTCACAAATTTGAAAGGGACCCAAAAACAATTCATGGGGTATGTGAGTTTTCCTCCTCCATAAAATAAATCTCTTCACAGAGCCCTCCTTGAAAAGCTTTGCAATATTAGAGCAGGAAATTCATTCCATAACCTGAAGCCCAATCATCTTATGAGCAGAGTTCAGTACATCCAGAGAGTTAAAATTATTGAGAATAGTCACATCAGTGAAGCTTTTAGTATGTATACATACATACACATATACATACATACATACATACATACATACATACATACATACTTGTGTGTGTGTTCATGCCTGTGTGTGCCTGTGTGTATTGGGATTTCTTTGAATCCAAGGCCTGGGAGCCTCCCATTCAATTCTCTAGATTTTGACTGAAGCTTCATGGGATGAAGCAGTACATAATATCCACTGGAGGGCAGTTGAAGCTGCCTGTGTTCCTGGTTACTACGGCCTTTGTGACACAGTGTCTATGACCGCCTACCACTCTAAAGAAATTAAGTAGGTGAGTTCTTACTAAGCTCCTGCGTGTCCCCAGCCCAGATGGATTGGAGAATTGGAAGGCAAGGCAGCATGGGAGTTGAAGTTCTTGGTAAATATTCACAAGAATCATTTCCTTCAACTTATTGCAGGAATAAGTCCAACTGATCATGCATGTAAACTCAAATCTTTGGGTCATAAAGTGATTTGTGCTGGTAGCTAAATAAAGCAGAGTAGTCAAATCAGGACAGAACAGAAACCCCAACCAAACTGAAGAGTTTATCCTTGTGTAGTAATAACCAATGGGAAATACATGTCCCTTATATTAGATATTACAATCTGTATCTTTAATTGAAGTGATGTTCTCTATGGTTGGCCCCTTTATCTCCAAACATTTTCCTATTTCTAAGAATTTATTTATCCTTTCTGTCCTGTTATTTGTTTGTAGAGACAGGGTCTCACTATGTAGCCCAGGTAGATCTGACACTCACTATGTAAACCAGGATGGGCTCAAACTTGTAGCAATTCTCTTTCCTCTGTCCACCAAGTGCTGTGCTTACAGGCATGTAATACCATGCAACTTCTGTGTCCTTCTATCCCCAGTTTCATCACTGTACAGCAAAAAAAAAAGAAAAAATCTAACAAAAATCAAATCACTCCCTATATCTTCTCTTCCCCAATTCCACCTCTCCCTCCCTCCCTCTCTCTCTCTCTCTCTCTCTCTCTCTCTCTCTCTCTCTCACCCACCCCCTCTCTCTCTCATCACATGCATGCATATTTATGTGTGTAAGTGTAGGCTCGTGTGCTTTACTGCATGTGTTGTGTGGAGAACAAAGGAGAACCTTGAATGTTGGGTGTCCTCATCCATCTTGTTTGGGTTATTTTGGTTCACATTTGCATGTGCCAGGATGTCTGGCATGTGAACTTCCCAGGATTCTCCTGGATCCACTTCCCATCTCACTGTAAGTATGCTGGGAGCATAGTGGCTTCCCTTGGTCTCTGTGGATCTAAACTGAAGTCCTTACACTTACCCAGAAGTCCTTTCTACAGCCCCAGGTCAAGAGTTTAAGGTCCCATCCAGTTTCACTTTTCCTCTGCTTTCTGAGTCCCTATCCCTACCATCTTCCAGCAGTGTGCTGAGATCCGTTCCCATTGGTGGGTCCTGCTGCTCTTCCCAACTACACTTTCAGCATGGCCAGGTAGCTTAAAATCAGCTTTAGTCAAAATGTTCATGCCACAGGCATTGGTTGAACTTAAAAATCAGGTGTTCCACTGCTGTAAAGTCAGTTGTTGAACACTTACCAGAGCATCACTTCAACTCTGTCAAATTTAAGTTCCAATGTCTAGGCTGATAGACATTGCTATAGAAGCTTATTATAGCTTCTCAAGCGCTATTGGGAGAAAATAAAACTTGAGTCTCAAATGTGTTTCCTTATTGTTCTCAACCCTCTATATCTTTTGAGAAATAAACTACATATTTTCAATTAGCTGCTCATAAAATCCTGGCATCACCCTCAGAGGCCAACTACTGTCTTAGTGATTGTGTCTTTCGTCCTTCTTTGAAAAGCAAACTCCTTCCTAATTTCCCTTGCCAACAATCATCATGTCATACCTAAATTTAAGAGGTTCTCAATTTCCTGTCTCTGTCTCTCTTTGTGTCTGTCTCTCTCTTTCTCCTCCAGCTTTCATGACTTTACTATGATTGTATTTCTTATCCAATAACCTCTGCCTGCTTCATGAAACTCCTTTGAGTTCCGACACCATATCGGCCATCTTGTGATGGCTTATTTTAGCTTTGTCACATCTGTCTGCTACAATGACTTTTTCTGTCATTTTATATAAGCCCCGTTACCCACGCTGTTCTCTCAAGGACTTAGGGCACTACTTCCTGTAGCTGCCAGGAAGAAATAATGGCAGCAGCGACTATATTAACAAGGTTTAAACTCACAGTGCTCCGATGTCAGCCTGCACATAGCCTCTTCAGACTCCCTGCTTTGTCCATCCAGCTCACTTCAGAACTTGACATTGCTTTCTTGTTTTGATTCATTCAGAAATTGCAACCTAATTTAAGAAGTGGGGTCATCATCCTTGCTGAAAAAAAGATCCTAAAAGATAATTGTTTCTACACATACACACGCACACACACTGACACACACACACACACACACACACACACACACACAGTAAGGTTTCTATACCCTACCATGGAGATACTTTCACATCAATGCTTATGTCTGCTCTATTCACAATATAAAAGATTAGATGTCTCTTAACAGATAAACAGATAATGAAAATGTGGTGCACATGCACAATGGAGTTCAAACTGTTCAGTTATAAAGAAAAATGAAGCTATGATGTTTGAAGGAAAATTATGGATCTGGGAAGTGTATTAAGTAAGGTGACCCAAAATCAGAAAGACAAAACCACATGCTCCTTCGCATGTGTGAATGGATCCTAGTTTGTAATGTAAACATATATGTACATAAATGGATATAAATATGGCTAACACCTATAAAAAGCTAGGATAGGAGATACAAAGAGGTTCCAAAGACAGGGATAGCACAGAAGAGCATGAAAGGGGCATGGAAGCAGAGAGGAGACCATGGAGAAGTTAGAGGAGATGGTGGGGATGCAGGAAGTGGGCAAGACTGAGGAGGGATGGGAGTCTTCTAAAACCCACTTTGTTAGAAAAAGTCATAATGATACGTAATACCTGTGTGCTGATGTTCAGCACTGTCCAACTCAGTCACCATCGTAAAGAGTTCAGCTGTGCCCAGTTGCAAATGCTTATCAGGTGGGCTATGAGGTTACCATTCCCTCATAGAAAAGGGTGCAGGAATGGTTATTGGGCTTTTCCCTAAATACCTAGCCACACCACTGAGACAGTCTATGAAATTCTGCCTTACCTGCCTGTGACCTCTGCGTCTCCAGAGGAGCTGTAAGTGATAAGAGTTGGGAAAGGTTTCTTCTGCACAGCTATCGCGGGGCCACTGTCTGTGCTGGTGCAGACTTCCCAGTGCGGCTGCTTCACTTTCTCCCATGCTCCTGTCATAGGTAAACCTTCACCCAGGCTCTGTAAGGCCAATAATCTTATTAGTTCTCCAGGGGGAGTTTTGGTGGACTCTAATTTTAGTATGTCGTTGAGACCTTGGGAGCAACTTGCTGCTCGATCCCTGATACTCAGGGAATTGAAAAAGAGTTAAAATATAGAGAATACTATTTCTTAACATAGAAAATATTCATGCAATTCAAATTCCCATGTCAGTGAATGACATCTCATTGGCGCACAGCTTAGTCTGTCCACAACTTCTAGAAACTAGCAGTGCAATGAGTTGCTGGGGCAGGGGTTTTTGGCTCTGTAAAGCTTTCACTGATCCCTAGTCTAAGATTTCATCATTTAGTGAATGAGACAGACATGTAAAATATTAATTACCAAATATCGAGATAATTATTTGGTAGAGGTAGAGAAAATAACCAGGGATAGGAGAGGATACGTTTTTTTTTTTTTTTTTGTTTTGTTTTCTGTTTTTTTTTTTTTTTCCCAGACAATGTCTCTGAGCATAACATTTGAGATGCTATAGTTATTGAATGACAACTTAAAATTTGGAATGGGGTGAGGCACTAGAATATTACGGGAAAGATACAAGGACGGAAAGAGGCGTGACTGGGGAAGAATGTGTGTCTATAGAGCCGAGCACTGAAAAGGAACAGGAGAAAGACCCATTAGACAGAGCATACCAGTCTCAATTACATCCTCTCAAAACAACATCAATTTAGTAGTAAAATTCTCTATTATTGGATAATGTTTCATTTTCAAACAGTGATATTAAGATAGCTGAAACAATCCAGAATATTAAAAATACTGCTTGGGCAGTCATTGTTTCTGATTTCAGCTTATACTTCAGGACCGCAGCAGTAAACACAACACAGTACTAGCGTAGAAACAGACACATAGGTCAATGGATCAGAATACAGGACTCAGATACAGCTTTATGCAACTACAGCTGCCTGAGCTTTGACAAACGAGCCCTAAGCATACATCATAGAAAAAAAGCATCTTCCAAAAAATGTGCTGGACAAATTTGGATAGCTACATGTAGAGGAATGAAGCCAAACCTTTATCTCTCACCATATATAAAACTCAACTCCAGCCGGGCGGTGGTGGCGCACGCCTTTAATCCCAGCACTTGGGAGGCAGAGGCAGGCGGATCTCTGTGAGTTCGAGACCAGCCTGGTCTAGTTCCAGGACAGGCTCCAAAACCACAGAGAAACCCTGTCTCGAAAAAAACAAAAACAAAAACAAACAAACAAAAACTCAACTCCAAATGGCTCAAGAATTTCAGCCTGGTAAGACCTGATCCTCTGACTCTGGTAGAGGAGAAGGTAAAGAAAGCACATGAGCTAGTAGGGACAGGAAGGAATCTTGATACAATCTTAATAAGCAGTCATTAAGGCCAGTGATTGGTAGACAGGACCTCATGAAACAAAGCATCTACACTGCAGAGGACACCACGAGTCAGAGGAAGAGGCTTCTTGGCCAGCTATACATCTGACTGAGGGTTAGTGCTTGGGATACATAAAGAAATAAAAAAGTTTAACAGCAAGAAAACTAACAATCCAGCTTTTTAAAAAAATGGGACATCAAGTTAAATAGAGCTCACAAGAGAAGAAATACAAATAATCAACTTTTAATGTTCACGTCTTTAGCTATTAGCTAAATGAAAATTAGAAAAACTTTGAGATTTCATCTTACTGCAATCAGAATGGCAAAGTTTTTTTTAATGACAATGAATATTGTTATGGATGTGGGATGAATACCTTTTCTGTCAGTGAGAGTGCAAATTAGTACATTCACTGTGGGAATCAGTGTTGTGGTTCCTCAAAAAACTAGAAACAGTTCTATTATATGATCCACTTATCCCACTCCTGGGCGTATATCCAAAGGACTCTATATCCTTTACAGAGACACTTGAGCATCCATGTTAATTGTTGCACTCTTCACAGGACCCAGAAAATTGAAACAGGATAGATGTCCATCAACCGATAATGGGTAATGAAAACACAGCATATTAATAGAGTGTAACATTATTCTGCTCCAAAAAACATGAAATTTCCAGATAAACAGACAGAATTGAAAATAATCATTCTGAGTGAGATAAAAAATTCTCAGAAAGACAAACATCACATGTTCTCCCAAATATGTGGATGCTAGATTTGAATATTCAGATATATGTGTGTTTAAATTGCAGAACCCCTACATGTCGAGAAAGAATAAGTGAAGGGTTTTGGGGTGTGTGTGTGTGTGTGTGTGTGTGTGTGTGTGTGTGAACATTAAAGGAAAAAGAAGTAGCATTCAGATGGCAATATAGTAGTGGCTAATAATGAAATAATAAAGGTTAAATGAAGAAAGGGGTGATGTTATAGGGTAGCGGAAAGCATAGGGGGAGATATTTAAAGACATTATATGGAAATAATATAAAGATTATATACTACATTAATATAACACTAAAGATTCTTTAAAACATTATATGGAAACCTATTACTACAGAAGCTTCATTAACTACATATACATGTATAAAAAGAGTTGCAATGGAGTTATTCTGTAATGTGGGGATAATGCCTCTCACAGATACACTAAGAGATTAAATAAAAATCCTGGTGCCAGATATGGGTAACCTTTGTTTGAATTGTTTTTCAGTGTACCACAGACCTTTCTCCTTCAAACATTATAGCTTCTGGCCATTGCTCTTGGTTGCCCATCAGATCTTGACAGGAAGGCCCTGTTGCTGAGGATACCACACACTTAAGTCATAGAACACGAAGAAATCAAGCTGGTGCCAGCCTGGAGGAGTTAAATGATCAGCAGTCTTACCCACCTGTGAACCCTGTGAGCTACCATAGTGACTGGGTTGGCGAGACACACTCACTGGTGCCTTAGTGGCACTATCATTATACCAGTAACTAACCACTTTTAAACTTTGGATTAGATTTAAGGCCCTCTCTACAAGATGGAGCTCATACCTGGAACTATCAATGGAGCCAAGATCCCATACATAAGTAGGTCCTAGCTCCTAGGTCTTTAAGGAGAACCTATTACTATTATTCTGCTAAATGAATATAAACTGCTGCCTAAGTATTTATATTTATATCTATATATTAATGCATCCTCCAACCCTCACTAGAGATGATTTTTTTCTAGTATATGCTATTAAACACTGAGACCTACAACTGATCAGTATATACAGAATAAGAACTTTGGGGGTGGTTAGCTCTACATAGGCTAATTTATATCCAAACCCATATCTGTATCCGAGACATTCCTCCCAAGGCTCAGGGTTTATTGTGGAAGAGAATGACAGAATATTGTAAGAACTAAAGGTGATGGATGACTGTAATAAAATATCTATCATCATGAACAAAACTCAAGTCCCAATGAATCAAAGCCTTCAACATAAAACCAACCACACAGAACCTCACAGAAGAGAAAGAGAGATATACAGTTGAACACCTTGGCACAGGAGACCAGTTCCTAAATATAACTCCTGGAGCACAGATACTGAGAGAAACAATTAATAAATGGGACCTCCTGAAACTGAGAAGCTTCTGTAAAGCAAAGGACATGGTCAAGAAGACAAAATGGCAGCCTACAGAATGGGAAAAGCTCTTCACCAACCCCACATTGTATAGAGGGCTGATCTCCAAAATATGCAAAGAACTCAAGAAATTGGTCATCAAAAGAATAAATAATTTAATAAAAATGGGGTACAGATCTAAACAGAGAACTCTCAACAGAGGAATGTAAAATGGCTGAAAGACACTTAAGAAAAAGCTCAACAACCTTAGCCATCAGAGAAATGCAAATCAAAATAACTCTGAGATTCCATCTTACACCTGTAAGAATGGCCAAGATCAAAAACACTGATGACAACTTATGCTGGAGAGGATGTAGGGTACAGGGAACACTCCACCATTGCTGGTGGGAGTGCAAACTGGTACAGCTGCTTTGGGTATCAGTATCATGGTTTCTCAGAAAATTAGGAAACACTCTACCTCAAGATCCAGCAATAACACTTTTGGGTATATACCCAAAGGATGCTCAATCATAATATAAGGACATGTGTTTAACTATGTTCATAGCAGCATTATTTGTCATAGCCAGAACCTGGAAACAACCTAAATGTCCCTCTACAGTAGAATGGATAAGGAAAATGTGATACATTTACACAATGGAGTACTATGCAGGAGACAAAAATAATAACAACTTGAAATTTGCAGACTAATGGATGGATCTAGAAAACATCGTATTGAGTGAGATAACCCATAACCAATATTATATATACTCATTCATCAGTGGCTTTTATACATAAGCCAACAAAAAACCAGTCTACAATTCACATTCCCGGGGAACCTAGACAATAAAGAGGACTGTACGAGAGACATACATGTATCTAATCTATATGGAAAGTTGAAAAAGACAAGATCTCATTGGGAGTATGGGGACCATGGGAGAGGGTAGAAGGAAAGGGGAGAGGAAGGAAGGGTAGCAGAGCAAACTATATAGCTCAATAAAAACAATTATAAAAAAGAAATACAAAATGCAAAATGTACAGTTTGGAGGAAAAAAAGAGGACTAGGAAGCTTGTTGTTGCTGCCAAGGCATGTGCTGGAAGAGAGGCTGAGACTGTAATTACAATCCATTAT
This sequence comes from Alexandromys fortis, assembly GCF_014885135.2. Classification (NCBI taxonomy): domain Eukaryota; kingdom Metazoa; phylum Chordata; class Mammalia; order Rodentia; family Cricetidae; genus Alexandromys; species Alexandromys fortis. The sequence goes on from NW_026067970.1 coordinate 6,566,436, forward strand.
GGAGAATCCTGTTTTGCATGGGAATAAAGGGAAGGGTCCCTCAGGGCCAGACCCCAGCAACTAAGCTTTCAACTTGTGAAGGAGAGCTTAAGACATTTTCTGCTCCTAGAGAGAAACTGAATAAAAGCACTGCTGCTAACATGTTCTCCTTTGCATGTGGTGCTGGTGCTAGAGGCATGAAGAATGCAAGAATGTGGGGTCATAGATTCTTCCTCCATGACTTCAGAGAGCTGCTGAGGCCAGAAAATATGTGGCAGAGGAGTTCATGCATGAAGACCCTAAGAGTGGCCTTCATAAGAAGCTATGGTTACAGTGGAGACTCTAAGATACTGAAGGTGTCAGAGGCATAAGGCATTTGTTAAGGAAATCTGGACACTTTGGGTGTGGACCAGCCCAAAGTAGAGATGGATGCTGTAGGCTGCACATCTGGAGTGATAGAGTTATCTAAACTCTTGGACACCAGACATGAGCGACAAGATTTGGTGTCTCTCTGTTGGTTTCCAGTCTTGCTTTGGTTTAGTATTTCCTTGCTATCCCCTCATTTCTTCCTTTCGGAATGGTAATGTTTAATCTGTACCATTATATTTTGAAAGTATATACTTTGCTTTTTGATTGCACAGGGGATTACCAGTAAGGAATTATTTTCTTTCTCAAAGGAGATTTGGGATTTTTGAACAACTAAGGGTCTAAATAAATGCATTTTGCTGTATGATATATATGATCATGAGCTTATGTGGGACAGGGAGAGTGATGTGGTAGTTCAAATGAGAAGAATCTTCCCATAATAGGGCTCAGGTATTTGAAGACTTGGTTCTCAGTTAGTCCTGATGTTTGAGGAGGTTTAGGTGATGTAACCTTGCTGGGGTAAGTACTTCATTGAGGTCAAGCTCTAAGATTGCATATAGTTTTGCTCTATTTCCAATTTTCTCTCTATTTTGAGCTTGAGGATAAACAAATGCGATCTCATAGCTTTCTGATCCAGCCACCATACTATTTACTGTCATCATCATCACTGCCGTGATGACTCTTATCCCTCTGGAACTGGAAGCCCAAATAAAGCCCTCCTTCTGTAAGTCACTTTGTCACAGCAAGAGAAGAGTAATTAATACAGCTGTAATCCAAGGAGAGGAGGCTACATTTGCAGCTGGCAGCAGAACCCGGTAATGTCATCTGTTCGGTGTTGGTTTTGAAGGCATGAAAAGTAAAATACTGAGGGAGTGATGGAACGCAGTTGAAGCCAGGCACTGCATGCATGACTGGATAGGCTCTTTCATGAACTGTTAAAGATGAAGTCCAAGCTATATTGGAGTCCCAAGGATATTAGAGAGGCCAGAGCATGGTATATCTGACAAGGAGTTATATTCCATATAGTTCAGCATGTCAATATACTTTTGTTGATCTTGATTTTTTTTTGAACGCAATATGGTTTCCTCTCTTAATACCTTTTCTTTTCATTCATCCAAAAGTGGAATTGCAAGATGGATACAAGCTAGAAGACAGAAGCTGTCTAAAAGTATAAATAGTACTTTCGAATCTATAGATGAATGAAGTCATCTTGTAGATGGTAGGGCATGAAGCCAAAGCAACACACCTTTGCTGTTAACATCTGTATAGCTGGAATATGCGGACCAGAAGCTCAGTTCCAGAAACATAAATGGAAACCTGACTCATGAGGTAATATGAGCAAAGTCCATCAAAGTATGTTCCAGACTCTGGTGATGAAGACACACCAGGAGACACTGGATAGTCTAGGGTCAGGAACTAAGCAATTCTTGCTCTGGGAGAGCATGTGATAGATTAAAAATAGCTGCCAGCTCTTGCTATTTCACATGAGTATTGGTCCAGTTTTTCTCTTTTTATATCTGGTTTGCTGTGAGCAATGTGGCAGAGCTAATGTCCTAGGGCTTCTGTCAAGGGTTTTGAAACACCGTGATGCCCTAAGTCTGAGTGTCCTAAGATTGCTGTGTAGGGGATGCCATCTCATTGGAGGTCCCATGGAAACTGGCCTCCCAAACATCCTCATCAAGGACTGAATATACCAAAGAAATTCTCCCTTGTATGGTGCTGGGACAGAGCTGACTCAGTGGAGATACCCTGAATCCACTTTTCCTCTTAAATCCCACAGGGATTATAAATGCTTTCAGTCTCCGTTTTTTTTTTGCTACCATTTGAGACCATCTCATGTGCAACATCCATGGCAAGCGTTCAGTCATCAACATCTTAGACCATTCTAATTAACTGGTAGGAAACTAACACTCAGAGGACTTATTGCCCCTGCATGGAACAGCCTTTGAAGTAAAGCATCATACTCCAGTACCTGTGCGTTCAAAAACATCCAAGAGGCAGGACAGGGACACTGGAAAGGGCTTTTGATTTCTATTGCTGTGAAGAGACACCATGACCACGGCAACTATATATATGTGTGTGTGTGTGTGTGTGTGTGTGTGTGTGTGTATACACACACATATATATATAACATAATTTCTATATTGATTCTTTGGAAATTTCATATCATGAACCCTAATTTCACTCACTTCCCAGTTCTCCCATATCCTCCCTATCACCCCTGCAGTGCCCAGAAAAGAAAATTTAAAAATCAAAACAAAACAAAGCAAGTAAACAAACAAAAACAAGAACAAACCAAATCACCCCTCTCCCCTATGCAAACCTCTTTGCTCCTCCATTTTTCCTGCCTCTCTAATACCTCTTTACTTGTCCTGGTAGTTTGGGGAGCAGTGTGTCACATAGTGTGTATAAACCTTTTGTCCAATCAGCTTTACTACCAAACGTTCATTGCAATGAGTTACTGGTCTGGTTCACGGCCTCTGGTTTCTAGTACACCATCATTTTTGGCTCCTCACAGAAACTCCTCTGGGATATCCCACGGCCGCCCCGACTCATGGAGATCCTGCTGGTACTTTCCACAGGACTAGTCCCATCATGTGCCCAGCTAGAAGGGGGTAGATGTTAGCGTGACCAACCCAAGACTTGGCTGTGGGCCAATACTGATCAATCTGGTGCCACCTGCATCAGGTGAGGGGGTTGAGTCAGTTTCCCTTAGCTCATGCCAGGGTCAGTACTCTCTAGCTTATGGTGAGGGGTGGGGCTATCTCTCTCAAGTGCAGAAGCCAGCTCTTCCAGTGAAGATCTGGGCCAGTTCTCTTGGTGGAGTATACAGTGAGATACAGGGCCAGCAAAGTGTGAGGCCTGCTCAGCATGACCCTCTGATTTTGTCACACATGATTCCTAAGCCCTCTGAGATGACACCGGCCACAGACATCAACACAGACCCTAACTGCAGCTAGACCACAGACCTAGACATGGCCCTAGCCAGCAACTGGGATTGGATGACATCCTGGCTCCAGGTAGAAGCACTGATCACACAGATGAGGATTTTTTTTGGCAGAATGGCCCCCAGACACCAACAAGGCCCCTGGTTGCAACCCAACCCTGGGCTTATGAGTCCAACCGTGGTAGGACTAAAGACCCAGAGATGGTCCTTGGCAGCAGCCAGATCTAGATGGTGGCAGTGCCAGTTGCTCATATTTGGGTGGCACTAGCTGCAGCATCACCCTTGGACTCTAACATGGATTCAGGTAGCTCACCTGACCTGGGTATCCACATGATCCTTGGTGGCAGCAGAAACCATGGACTGTGGCTCTGTTTCTTCCTCAGGATCAGGTGCATTGGTCCAGGAGGGTGAAGGGAACAGAAGCAGGGAACAGGGTGTGCACAGCTGTGAGTTCCACAGATACAGCCTTCCAGGAGATGATGACTTTAGTGAACTGCCTCAACTTTCTTTTGGAGTATAGGGAATATATACGATTAGGAAGCCTGGGGACAAACCCTAATTTGTATCATAAGGTTGGATTAGTGGCAGTAGGCTTCTATAGAAAAGCTCATAGTATGTCTTAGTTACCATATATGAATCAGGGGAAATGTTTCTAGCAGGAAACTGTGCCAAGAGTCACCCTAGAGATAAATCAGGTATCCTGGGTTAGAGTCAGCTAATAGAATTCACCATGACCTTTCAAATAAGATACTTAAAATAGAATTAACCTTGTTTATGGCCCAAACTGTTGGTTTTAATCTTACTCTTTTCTTGCCTATAAACCTGCAGTTTTCTGAGAATCTCACGAGAAAGATTATAAACTTTGTTACAGAACTAAAGTATGTTTATAAACTACTTTGCCTCCTACTAAGCAAAGTTTCATTTGAACCTTATAACCTGTTCTTACCTTATCACACTTTAGTCCCACCTAAAACACGTTGGGGACTACTCTATAACATCAACTTCAAAAAAAGAGAAAGAGTAGAGGGAGAAACACACACACACACACACACAAAGTAGGGGGAGGAAAACAAAATGAAAAATTCCTGTGAATGGTGTAACATCAGAAGCCACAAAATTGTATACATATATATTTATACTTCACACACACACACACACACGATTGTTCTTTATTCAGTCAGTTGGACATGCTGTGTCGGATTCTGTGAAATCTGTTGCTGAGGAGCCCCAAGGCTCATACACATGGATCATTTACATGTCACACTAATGGCAGAAGTCACAAAATAATCCCACACTACTTCAGAATTATGAATAATAAAGGGTTATTTATTTAGGGGAGACTTACAGATCACTGTCCTAGATCACAGTCCTCTGCACGAATAGGGAACAGGAACAGAGTCTAGCAGACGGAGGTGAGAGCCAGCAGCAAGAGAGTGAGCACACACTTTACAGCTGCATTTACAGTATAAGAGACCATGCCCAAGTGGGATGTATCTTAAATGCTATTGGCTGATTGTGCTTCCATAGTACTACATGATGAACTTCACTATGGTAGTGAACCCAAGATATCATTGGAGCAGTGAAAGGAGAAACTGGCTGAAGCTGGACAGTTGGGGATTTGATTAATAATGTCACAAAGGCAATATTCAACCTCAAACAAAGATTTTTTTTTAAAGCTGGTAGAAAAGAATGCTCTTTTTCAAATTATAAGAAAAAGCAAGGTTAGGGTTAGGGTTAGGAAAAAAACAACAACAAAAAAAAAAAAGAAAAAGAAAGGTCAAATCTGGGGTGTAGAAAACTGTGTTTAGAACTCTCAGTTCACCCTGCATGCCCTGAAGCTGTGTGGTTTGAGAGGCCTGGTGTGAGGGCAGAAATACAACAGCTGTTGTTTACTAATAGTTGTTTTGTGTCATACGCTATGATGAAAGCTTTCTGTAGACAGATCTCATTCAATGATGTATTAGGAAATGGGTACTATTGGCCCTAAGAGTAAGAAACTGGTCCTCATTGAATTTGAGACATTTCCTTAGTTCAGGCAGCTCACGAGTGCCATAGACTCTGAACCCGGATCTATCGGCCTTGGCTCTTCTTTTACAACATCATTCTTTTTCTTTTATTCCCATCTCAACAGCCAGTCTTTCTAGGATGTCTCTTCTTTATATTTTCAACTTCTCAGTGAGGAAGTGGCCAATTGTCCCACATAAGAAATTCTTTTTCTAATCTGTCTACACTCATATACTATTTTGTTCCAAGGTTGTTGCTTTAAAACACATGACATTCATGAATATCCAATTTTATGTTAATTCTGGATCTCTTCTTTAAAATTATAAGCCCATAACCTCAATTTTAGCTAGATGCTTTCAGTCAGAAATATGACTCTGAAATTTCCTCTGCATTAGTTTTCATTATAATATTTATATTCCAATAAATGATGAGACTATTCTCGTCATTTAGGAAATAGAACTTAGTGTCTGTCACTGGCTTTTTTCAATATCCTACACTCCACATCCAAAAGACAATAAGCCAATTTCATGATATCTATCCTCAAAATACGTTGAGTATAACTCTAGCTTGTACATCTGTGCTGCAGTTGAAGCCATGAGAGTATCTTCCTTGTCCCATACAGTGTCTCTTTCACACAAATTACTTTCAACACAGCAGCTAGAAGAATTGTTAGAAAGGAAAGTCAAATCAGTTGTTCTTGCTTTCAAAACAACCAAAGACATTTTATCTCAAGGATCTTCGGCTTATTCTTAGAGAGAGAGGGCTGAGTAATCAATTTGAGAAGTTTTAATTATCTAATATACAGGAAATCTGTGGGGGAAAGGAGAGATGAGTGGTTTTTGTAACCATTCATGTGCCATTGTGTGAAAAACTCTTTACAAAAATTGCTGGGGAACTGTGGAGGACATGAAAGATCCCACTAGATACGTACTATGTATCCAGCCCCTGCTGGGATGACTTAACATATACTTAAGCAACCATGGAGTGGGGGAGGCTCAGTATCTCCATAGAAAGACTTGTCCAAGAATATTAATTGAAACATTGACCATAACAGTGAAAATTCTTAGAATGATCTATTGTGGAATAATCTTTTTGTACATTGTGCCTATGTGTTAGTCTGATTGGTTTAATAAAAAAACCGAATGGCCAATAGCTAGACAGAAATTTTGGAGCAGAGGGAATGTTGGGAAGAAGAACAGGGAGTCGCAAGCAGATGCCAGGAGAAGCAGAAAAGAGGGTTGAGCAGTAAGTAGATGAAGTAAACGAGTCTTGGGGCAGCACATAGATTAATAAAAATGGGTTAATTTAAGTTATAAGAGCTAGCTACAAATAAGCCTAAACTATCAGCTGAGTTTTCATAATTAATAAGAAGTCTCCATGTGGTTATTTGGGAACTGGCTGGAAAGACAGAAAAATCCATTTACAAGGATCCAATGACAAACTATGATTTAATCATATAATATGGCTGAGTGTTTTATATCTGCATTAAATTCTCAAGGATGTAATAAAAATATAACTTCTGAATGATACCATTTTTAAAAAGTTTAGATAATACAAAATAAAACCATTCCATGTGTGAACAACAGATACTAAATTCAAAAGACTGGGTATTTTATAGGAAAATGCAGGATAGGATCAAGGACAAGTATCTGGGAGGTTCATCTGTACTGACATGTCTTATTTCCTTTTAAAAATTATTATGAAGCCATTAAGGTAAAACTATTTAACAATAATTAAAATCAAGGTTTGGATCAAAAGTCACATTATTTTTCTGTATGTTTAAAAAATCTTTGAAGTGGGGAAAAGCAACATGGGCTTTTACTTAGCATCTTATAATTTAATGGGAAAGAGGCATGTCCACTGCTAACATCTTAATTTAGTGGGGAAGAGGTGTGCTCACTGTTCACTTGCATACAGAAGTTTGGAAGTGAGTAGAACAGAGAGTCCCACAAATCAGCTTCAAAATCCAGACATTTATTATAAAGTCAAACATCGGACATTTACTAAGATCAAAGAACAAAAACCAAAGTATGGCCAGGATCCCTGGGGCTGGAGGTTCCCAACTAGAAGGTTGCCTGGCAGGAGACCAGGCTCCCATTCCTAGAAATTTAGAGGTTGTTCTTGCTCTCTCTCTTTCCCCCTCCCTCTCTAACTTCTCAGGGCAGCTCCTTTACTCTCTACTCTCGATATTGCCTTAGCCTTAGCTGTGCTCTCATCTGCAGGACTTAACAAAACACTGCCCTTCTGAGTAGCATCTTCCTTTGTGAATTTTATTCGTATTAAAAAAAAGACAACGGTCTTTCTTAGGTGAGCAAGGGAGAGGTGTTCCAGGACCCCTCATCAAAGCACTGGAATCCAAATATTGAGGCAGTGTTTGCATATAATCTACACATATCCTCCTGTATGCTTTAAGTCATCTCTAAGTTACTTATAATATTTTATACAATACAAACTCTATAAGTAATTGTTAAACCATGTTGGTTATGAAATAAGGCAAGACAAAACACCTGCATACATTCAGTACAAACAAAATATTTTCCAAATACTTTCAATCTGAAATGAATCAAAATATATGAACTTCATGGGCATGGAGAACCTACTGTGTTTAATTGATCCATAGCATCACTATAAAACAGACGTGCCAACCTGATGTATAGCCCGCTTCCTTTGTCCAATTCTTTGTTCAACCTTGTGGGATTTCTCAACACAAACAGGAGTCCAGGGCTGTTTCTCTAACAAAGGTGACAAGGGAAACCACTTTCCACAGCCACTACTGCTATCAGTATATTTAATACTGAATCAGTGCTTGCTATGAACTCCAAGATCACGCCAAGCATTTGCACTCAACAACCCACTAGCTGCATACTACAAAAATACCCTCTTTGCAGATGACGAAAATGAGGTGAGGAGAAGCTAAGTGACTTATCCAAGGCTCATTGTAAATGCTAAGATTCACAAGCAATCAGTGCATGGTCAGTAAATCTGTGGACAAGTCCTATATTCCCGGTGGGCAGAGCCAGGCTGTATCCAATGTCAACATAGACAAGCAGAGTGCAGAGCAGAGAAAGTCCTTAAAGCAGGACGCTTGTTAAATGGCTTAAAAAGAGACTTGGAAATTCAAGGGTGCCGTGATTTTGCCTTTCTTAATTCACTGCGCCTAGGATTGCTTCAAGCACCTGGGCTTCCAGCTGCAGCTGGAGGGAGAGAGAAAGATGCAGGACAGGTGGAACTGTCTTCCAGCAGTAAGATCCAAAGCGAGACAATTTCACATTCTTTCCTCAGGGGCCAAGAGGAAAGAAGCTTCCAGTGTGAGGGTCAAACATCTAGGAAAATCTTTGTGATTACCTAAACAGTGAACAAGCACTGGGGCTTGTTGTATACAGTCAACTCCTTAGAAAGCACGGATTTCAGAATTCCAAGGGCTTTCCTGGGATTAGCACCCTATTCTGTGGTGTGTGTGTGTGTGTGTGTGTGTGTGTGTGTGTGTGTGTGTGTGAGAGAGAGAGAGAGAGAGAGAGAGAGAGAGAGAGAGAGAGAGAGAGANGAGAGAGAGAGAGAGAGAGAGAGAGAGAGAGAGAGAGAGAGAGAGAGAGAGAGAGAGAGGTGAATGTGGTGTGTGTGAGCGTAGTATGTGGTGTGAGTCTAAATTTGGTGTGTGTGTATGTGTGTACAGTGTGTGTGTGTATAGTGTGTATGTGTGTGTGTGTGTGTGTGTGTGTGTGTTTCAGAGCCGTTGTACAGATGTTTCCTGAACAACTAGCAAGGGCCATCATTTCCTAGTACTGTAATCATGGACCAGGATCCCGTGTCTTAAAAATGAACTTTTTTTCATTCCTCTCTAAATTTAAGTTCACATTCCTATAAAAATGAGCTCTCTGCAAGTTAAGTAGTAGTGTCACCCTCCCTCCCTCTCCCTCCTTCTCCTTTTCCTTCTCCCACCTCGACTCTCCTGTCCTCTCTCTGCTTCTCTCTTTCTCTCCATTCTGCAGATGCTCTAACCCAAGTTTGGCATGCTTGGGCACACACCCAGACTTGCACTGTGTTTCTTTACTTTACTTTTTTTTAAAATGTATTTTGTCCTTGATTTTGAACTAAGCAGTATCTAAAAAGACAAAAGTATAAGTAATTAAAATGAATACAATATATTATATTTTGGACATAGCTTATCTCCCTAGCCCAAAATGGTGAAAAATAATTAAAGATTAATAGTAAGAGGAAATAATTGATGTGGGATCCCTTCTGCATGCTGTGAATATGTTTTATTATCATTGGTTAATAAAGAAGCTGATTTGGTCAATAGGCAGGCAGAATAGAGACAGGTGGGAAATCCAAGCAGAGAGACATGGAGAAAGACGACGGAGTCAGGGAGACACCAGCAGCTGCCGGGGAAAGAAAGATGTGAGGTAACAAGCCATGAGCCTCATGGTAAAATATGGAAAAATAGAAATGAGTTGATTTAAGTTGTAAGAGCTAGTTAATAATAAGCTTAAGCTAATAGGCCAAACAGCTTGTAATTAATAGTAATCTTTAGAGTTCCGGGAACTGACGAGCGGGAGAGAAACCTCCACTACAAATAGTGTCAGAGAGATAAGGAAGGTAAAGAGCTGACTTGGTCAGTAGACAGTTTTCATTGTACTGTATTTCTGATGTAGTGGTGGTGCGGTTAAGTTTCTACTTCCTGTTCCTGGAGTAAGGATACCCTCCATGTGAGGAACCTGTCTGACTCCATTTTGAAGGCAGGAGCCATTTTGCCATATTGTTAAAAATGTCTATATTTGCTTTAAGAGGTGAGTTGCTCTCTGCTTCCTGGAACCTGACTGGCCCCAATCCGTGACTTTGGCTTGTTTTTGTGAATACCTTGACCCTCTCTAACTCGCCTTGACTCCTCCCTAACCACATGGTGACCACATTATTTTTCTTTTAGATATTTTGCATTTCCTTATTGCCCAATTGTCTTTCTTCTGTAAACCTATTTGTGATTTTACTTCTAAAATGGGTCTCAAGAAACATATTCCGGGCTGCACTTTGTAACTACACTTAAGAGGCAGGCTCTGGCCAGTTCTTGGGTGCACCCCTACAAAAGAAAAATCAAAATCAAAATTGCTTCAAATTCGGCTCAAACCATGGTAGTGGTCATATTGTCATCGTTTGGGATTAACGCATGAGGCAAGGATATTCTCCATCATCACTGGGGTGAGAGGCAATGTACTACGCCTTTCCTGGAAGCACCTCCCGTAGTTCCAAGGTTTTCAGCAGCTTTTCTGAGCTCACTCTCTCAGGCTAGGGCTAAGGGAAGGCAGATTTAAGGTATTCAACATATACACATTATGGCTTCTTTCACTTTATCGAATCTGTTAAACTTGCTGTCATGATTCATTTTCTGTAATTAGCTTCTCTAAGGATAAAATCTTTTCAATGGAATGCTTCCCAGAATTTATCAATTAAAAATACCTTTCCTTTTTTTTTCCCCCTTTAAATATATCAGTGCCTATGCAGAGAGAGAAGAAGAAGAAAATCCAGGCAGGATAAAAATGATACAAGCTTCTGACTGCTTTTCTCTGCCTCCACTCCTTTTGGTAGAGTAGCCCTGTTTAACAGTTTCTTCTAAGTCTTTCTAGAGAACAAAGACTCTGTTGTTGGGGGTTGCACACACCACAGCCATTTGCATCTTTTAGCTCTGCCATCAAGAATGGGGGATGGTGAGCCCATGGGGACCCATCTGCCTTGGAGTGGGACAAAGGTGCACTTTGCTTACATACCCTGCTTCCTCCTCTTCTCTCTTTTGTCTTTTGGTGATCCCTGAATTCCTTCCCGAATAGAAAGGCCTAATGTATACAGCTTTTGCCAAGTGCCCTGCCCTGCCCTGCTCTGCCCTGCCCTGCCCTGCAAGCCCTGCCTGCTGCTCTGTTATTCCAGGAGGAACCCAGTCTTGGCTTTGTCCCAGCCTTGTGTGCATCTCAGTGAGTGCCGAGCATTTTCGGGGGGTAACAATTGTTGAGGTGCTTGCCTCCTGCTGCCCTTGCTCCCTGACAACACAAGACTGCATTATCAGCCTCCCTGGATGTTTATCACATAGTAGGAATACAGTAAATGGAATAAAGAAAAACGAAGACATCAACAAGGACTTCGCAAATGGCAGTTAGAATCTCTCTGAGCTGTGATTGAATTAGGGAAGCGACTCTGGCTGGGACCTTCTCAAGAAGTACTGACTTTTCTATTCTGGCTCTCCAAAGGGGCCTGCTTATCAGAGGCCTAGGGCATGGTCTGGAATCATATGCTCTGAAATATTGCGACATGGTATTTTAATGATGCCTTAGGTAGGAGGCAGCGCTGTCACATGCAAAGGGGTGGGGAGAGAGGGTTCTTCCTTTCCCAGTTTTGAAAGTTATACGATATTTTGGAGAAAGATGCAAATATCAGATCCCTCTCAGACACAGACACGGGCAGAGACAGATATGCACTGGGAGACGCTGGGCTTTTGCTAAATATAACCCTTTGTAGCGACAGTGTCTCAGTAATTTTCAAGTGAAGAGATAAGGAGGGGAGCCAAGTCTCTCGTAATGAATGCAAGCCTATAGCTTTTAAACAGGGCTAACATATGGGCCACTGATGTGAATGCGAATGCAAATTAGGTAGTTCTGATTGCTTGAAATAAAGTCAGCAGAATCAGCCTCACACAGCAAATGGTGAGGCTTTAACCGCGTCGGTGCCAGGCTGGAGACAAGAGCTCTCAGCACATACTCGGAAGAAAAAGGGCTGCAGGCTGGCATTTTGGACAAAGGCCTTTCTACACAGGGCATGTTCTTCTCATTATTGCCAACATGGTTCTTTCCTCTTTCATTTGTGTTGTTCAGAAATAGTTAAGAGCTACTTTGATCTCTAATCTTTCTGATTGACTGTAGTTTGTGGACAGTCTTGGTCTGGTCAGGAGTCTCTAAGAAGTCATTTTTATCAGATCTGCTTTACCTCCTGGTAACATCTCACTATAGTATGCCCTGTCCTATGTTGGGGCAGGAGTGGGGAGGAAGACCAAAACTGGTAATTTGTTCAAGGACACCACTGATAAATAAAACTACACCAAATATCTCAAGAAAGGGTCATATGATGCCATGAAAGAGGCAGTCCTTCAGGACCATGGGAACTCTAGGAACTTACAGGTGGGGCTTCATGTCTCTTCTCTCTCTCGTGCGTGCTCTCTCTCTCTGCATGTATGTATGTATGCATGTGTATGTGCATGCATGCATGCACAAGCTCACGCATGTGCTTGTGGTTCATGGAAAATTAAATGGAGGAACAGCTCCTGAGCTAAGAACACACAAGAGAAGCAAGCAGCAGAGGGTCAGGATCTAACCTGCCCCAGGCTCTCCTGAGGGAGAGCGCAGGAATAGGGTGATGAGAAGGGCTTCTCTCAGTCGGGGTCAGAGAGTGAGCAGGTAAACCACTGGTTAAGGTAGCCCCGATGGCTGCACAACTAAATTGGTCCCTGACATGTTTCCCAAGAGTTGTTAGCTGCGGGAACAAGGTCAACAAGAAACCTGTCATGAGAGGCCTTTGCTCCCACTTAAATGACCAACACTCAGACACGAGAAACACATGGGCTAGGGCTCATTCCACAGCCTCTGTGCCCTTGGTGTTTGCCCCCAGACCTGTATCATGCCTCTGTAGCTCACCATTTGTAGGGAATCCATTGTCAAGCAGCCCAAACCTGACACCTTCCAGTAAATGCAAGGCCCTGCCTGGCCCTCTTATCCTCTACCGCAGTCTTTCTCAGCCCAGCTTCTGTGCGGGCCAGGGTAAGGCTCTTAACGAGGGTGTGGGTGTTTCCTCAGCAGACTTCTGGCCACTGGAGACAATTTTGATTGCCACAATCAGTGAGATGAGAGGTGCTGCTGACCTCTAGTGTGCCAAGGTCAAGGGCACAGTTAACATCTGTAATGAGAAGAATAACCAAGCAAAAATGTCAATTGTAGCAAGGTTGAGACTCTTAAAAGACACTTTGCAACCCCCAAAGCCACAAAGAGATGGAAAATACTGTCTATTGCTGAGGTTAGGGAAAGCCACGTGACTTTTCAACTTGGGTTATGTTCCCCTTCACCTGTCGTTGGGGCCATGGCCTCGCCGAGCAGAACTAGAAGATAGCAGTTTGAAGAAGATATAGTTTTAACACGGAGAGATGCAGCTGTGCTCTGGCAAGAGGAAATCAATTGAGCATCAGGTAAAAATCTGTTTCCCTTCTTCTGTCTCCTTGACATTGTCTCCTATGTCATAGGAACCATGAGACAGACAGCCCAACCAACCCCCAGAGCCTTCATCCATGTTTTCTTAATGCTTTTCGAGGCTCGGAGTGAACTTGTATCAGATGTTGGCAACCTTGGGGAATTTAAGTTTATTAGAGCAGAGAAGTCAATCATAGGTTTCCAGTTTCAAGTTTAATTAGTTGAAGCTTTTCACTTAGTTCCTTGGTAGATATGGTGTACATCAAAAGATAACATGCTCCAAACAATGTACATCTAGCATACGATCCCATCTTCCCTGTACACATGTCGCCTCTAACTCTAATGAAAAAGCACATTGGAGAGGAGCTTTTGTTTTTGCCCTGGTCACAGGCATGCCTTGAGCTGTGCTTCACACCTCTTGCCTTGGCTAAACGCCATCATACTGAGTTCAGTGGAATCCTCTTTTATACCTCCATTTGTTCTTGCTGCCTCAGAACGTAATTATAGTCTCTAACAGAGCATCAGCCTCCCAACCATGGCTAAGAGACAGGATAAAAGAAATCAGCAGATACTTGCTAGCTCCAGGCTGCCTACCTCTTTCTGCCTGACCCATTCAAACTGGCTTGCAGGTGCTGTGGTTAGGACAGGGTCTGCTCCGATTCCGGAAATCACCACTCTCTGGACTGCCCGTGTTCCCTGCTGTGGGAAGTTGCCCAGCAAGACTTTAGCTGCATAGCTGCTCAAGGATGCTGGCAAGCTGTTCTCATTCCCTAAACAAATTGCTATGCCTACTAATACCAGCTCCTGCTTACTAAACACAGGCTATGGCTCACCAGGTCCACAACTGCATTTTGTGAAAGGGTGCTCAGGATTTATTTCAATCAGCTACAGTAAGGTGTCCAGACTAAAATGACTGCTGTGAAGTTAAGACATCTATACTCACAGTTCCCCGGAAACAAGAGACATGCAGCACTAAATGTGGGAGCCACATGGGAAGCAAAAAGTTGGTTAGAGGCTGAGAGACCCAGCAAGGGGCAGAGGAAACAGGTGCTAGAACTTTCACTGTGGTTTTAGCTGGGAAGAAGAGCAGATCTAAGACACAGAGGTTTAGGATTGACTTGTTGGAATCATGTCTGCGGGTCTTTGGGCATGAGAACTGCTTGAAATGATCTATTCTCTAGTTCTGTGGTGATGAGGGGTGGGGTGGGGGTACTGCATGGTTCAATGGTTTGGTGTGGTTGGTTTGGTTGGTTTCACACAGAACAGAAAAGGAAAGTGTGCTCTGTTGAGTCCTGTACTATACCTTACTGTCTTCCTACTATGTCTATTTTACCCAGTTGCCAGCATCAGATACAGAAAATAAGAGACAGGCTTCATATTGTCTCCACCCGAGAATGGTGAAGCTGCTCTCAGCCCTTCTGGGGTTTGCTTTATGCTATACAGTTCTTTATTCAAGCAAAACATTACTGATTTGCCCAACTTATGAAATTGTCACCACCAAAGTTTGCTCTGGTAGACATCAGGATCATTGCCCAGAAGGTGAAAGACACAGGTCCTCTTCACTTAGTGACTATGCTCTCTAATTGATGTTATTTATTTAGTTACTTATGTGTATGAGTAAGTGCCTGAGTGTGTGTGTGTGTGTGTGTGTGTGTGTGTGTGTGTGTGTGTACCACATGCAAACAGGGGCCCATGATGATTAGGAGAGGCATCAGAACCCCTGGAACTGGAGTAACAGATACTATGAGCTGGCTATGGGTGCTGGGAAGTCAAACTGAAAGAGCAGTCAATACTCTGAAGGACTGAGCCATCTCTTCAGTCCTCCACCCTAGTTTTGGAGACAGAGTTTCACTATGTAGTTCTGCCTGGCCTGGAATTCACTGTGTAGTCTAAAATGGCCTTGAAGTCATAGAAATCTGTTGCTTCTATCTTACAAATCCTGGGACTAAAGGTGTATGCCATCACACCTGGATTTCTGGGTGTTTTTTAAGGAAAAGAAATGTGAACTAGCTATCTGTGGATGATGTCATGGGGATATATACAGAAGGTTTCTCCTCACCCTAGTTATTCTTGCATAGTGTGGGACTGGGCTGCCCACATTCTGTCCTCTGATCTGCGGAAGTTTTCCAAAAGTCCCACTACCTGGGACACCATCCATTCAGAGGACAGGCCAGCAAGGAGACATTAGTTGGACATTGGATTTGCATCTGGACCATGAAAATGTCTTAGGGCAGGATAGAAAACAGAAGTATGACATGGGGAGGAAGGGCTGGGAGGGAAGAGAGACTTAGCTCCTAAGACCTAATCTGCTTTCACTGATGGGAAAGGGGGAACCTTCAGAACCTATAGATTAGGACCTCATAGCCCACTGAGACATGTGTTTCCAAAGGACTCCTTGTTCAATACAATAAAGTGCACCCAATGAGGGCCAGGCAGTGCATTCCCAAAGACACCCCACTGAGGACACCCTTGGATAATTATGCTGTGCTTACTTAGGGCTGAAAACACATGTAGCTTTATATTCCTAGAACTCCTGCTCCAAGACCCGGATGATGCCCTCATCTGTCTCCAATTTTGTTTACTGAGAAAAATGCTTTACCTTTGTTATAGATGACACTTTGGACATTGTCAGAAGTGGAGAGTGGTTCCTTAGAAAGCTCTCGAAATGTAGCAATGACGCACAAGAGCTACTAAAAAGCCAAGAAGACCTTCTGAAGATCATCCTCAGGTCTGCCTCCTCTCCCAAGCAAGTCCGGGAAAGAACAAGTGGTCTTATCATTTTCACAGTTAATACTGCTATAACGATCAGCCTGTCTGATTTTCCACACCAACCATACCCTCTTTGTTTGGAGCCAGTTATCATGAACATGGTTGAGATTGGGAGACACTGCAGCTCCTGTCCCATTGATCTTGGTGTTCTGAGGCCCTCTTCTGTCATGTGGTGTAGTGAGATGACATCACTTAGGTTGCTTCCTTTCTTTCTTCTTGCCGTGTCCATAATTACAGGTAAGCTGAAACATAGTCAGTCGGGAAGGCTTCCTCATGGGCTTGTTTCAAGACCTCCATTGACACTCATCTCATTCTACTCCTGTGTGAGAGGAATGGAAGGTCCCTTGTCCCTGATTTTCCTTCTGTACTCATTGTTGTATCTTCACATCTTTCTTGTGGACAAGAACCCTTCTGCAGAAGACAATGTCCTTCAGTTTGGAATTGAATTGCTGAATGGTCACCATTTCCTTGCCCCATGGAGCCCCCAGAAAACAAGCCCTTGGAAGCAGTGGCACTGGCCATACCAACTGATGGGTTATTGGAGAAATAATATCACTTTTATTTGTTCTTGATTTTAAGTTTAGAATTTGGTACCAGGATGTTGAAAGTACCTGCCAGGAGTCTAATTTTTGAAATAGCGAATAACATCCTTAGACTATCGTGGGCACATAAGAAGGTGCCTAAATTGATACCACCCCAGGAGACACTTGGTGTGGCAGAGACAGGTGGTGTATTAGAGCACTGAGCAAGGATGTAGAAAGCTGTGTTTATAATCCAGATGTTTCTACTTACTGACTGCCTGATTTTAAACTCTTTCTTTCATTCATACCAACATGAGTGCTGAATGTTCAAGTGAGATTATTCATATAAAAATGTTTAAAATTTACATACCATGCTCCTTACACAGTCTGTTATAAAGTTATCTAAAACCAAGGCAGCAGATGTGAAACTCTGAACTAGCTTTCTTGGCTTCTTAAGGTCATAGAGAAAGTTAGAAATTTGAAAACTTGATCTGTGGTAAAGGACAGGACCCTCCAAGAACAGGTGAAAATGCTGAAAAATGATACAAGGAAGTAGTTGGTGATGGGCTGTGGTATGCCCACAACCTTTCCGTGTGATTCAGGTATGGCTGCCGCGTGCCCAGAATCTAGGACCAAACACTGAAGTACATAAGAGCAGCAGGCAAAAGACATCTGAAGAGTATGATGAGATGACTTCAACTTAATTTTGCAATTCTTAAACGGATTGCACTGAGCTTTTGGAACAGCCACGGAGATCTCTGAAACTCATTGCTGTAGAAACCAACTCAGAAACCAACAGGTGAGTAGTGTGAAGAGGAGATTGTGGCACACTCTACTAGCTCTGACTTCGTACCTATGAAAACAAAACAAGACAGCAACAGTAGAAACAAAACCTCTGAATAGCAAAGAGATAAATTGGCTCAATCCTTTTCTGATCTACATGGGAAACCTGATCTTCAGGGAGGAGACCACAATCTCCAAGGTCACATTCTAAATCTGCACTGAGCAGTCTGGTAGAGCAACGTGGCAGGTGCTCACCAAGTTGGCTATTGAGACCTGGGAATGGGATGAGCGTAACTAAAAAATGAATCTGAAATTGCATTTTATCTAAGTTAATTCAAATTTAAAAATGGATAGTAGACTCAATTGCTGGAAAATTGTGAGTACATTCAGTGAAGTTTGGATGTGTTAACCTACTTTTTAAGCTGTAAATCTAAATACAGATCAATTATTTCTGAGGAAAATTTAGCATCTGAATTTAGGTTGTGGTAAGGATAAGATGGAAGTCAGATTTCTAGGACTTGGCACCAATTTTAATGTGAGTATTTCAACAACAATTTTATATTGATCACTTGGTAAAATAATACTTTGGATACATCAAGCTAAACAAAACCTATTAAGATTAATTCCTTGTTCTGTGCTCCACTGAGGATACTGAAAATTTCAATACATATGTGTCTCAAATCATAATTTCTTGGACAGCATTAATCCAGAGAGTAAAACAGTGAGGTTACAAACATAGACTTTTGACTTTTGATCTCTTGATTTTTTTTAACTGCATTGCTTCTTTAGAATACTGTTCACTCTTTTCCATTATCTCTTGAGAAACTTATATAAGGGTGCTCATCACAAACAGTAAGAGCAATAAGAGCGTGGTCCACTAGGCTTAGGCCCTTCATTGACTTCCTCATTCTTCTGGGCTCTTCCATAAGCGATATCTCAATCATGCTTTCGGGGTGGCCTGCAAACTGCGACTCTTCATTTTGTTCTCTCTATTGTTGTCCACTGACTCGCCTCTTCTTCCACTCAAGTGTGGTCACGACATTTGCTTTGGCAAACAAAACCTCAAAAATAGAGATGTCTATCTCTCACGAGTGGAGGTAATAGAGTTGTGTGAGTTGTGACTAACTTTGTTTGCTTTCTGCCGAGAGCCCAGATTATCCGGTTATCCCAGGTGAAGCTGTTACGTGAGTCTGGGACCTTGAGTGATGAGGAAGGCACACAGTTAGCCCACATGAGTGAGAACCACGCTCTGAATGGCAGCTCCTGAGCTGCAAGGGTCGTGGATTCTTGTACCATAGCCTAAATCTCAGTGTTCATGAACTTTGGAGATGTCAGGAGGTGGGAAGAAGAAAGAGGGAATAGTGGATGTCAAGTAGGTAATTCCAGTTTTTCCTTTCATAAAGGCTTTTGAGAACATAAAAACAAACAAACAATCCATCTAGTGGTTCCCACAAGGCCCAGAGAAGAATTTTTAGTGGAAATGAGTCTTCTTCAAGGTGAGAGTTGTTGGGTCAAGTTTTCCCTTCGGGAATAAAGACACTGCTTCTGTCTGCCCTCGTGTACCTGGAGTTAAACTGTTGTAGGTTGGATGAATACTTGTTCCTAGCTAAGGGGAGAGAGGTGAGGCCAAGTTCTCTTGATTATGGGGATTGTAGATGTCCCTGCTTCATGCTCTTCCACAAGTGTCTGATGGATATATTAGACACAGATATAGAAATAGATGTGTTTACGGGTCAGTTATATTTGGCTTTTATTCCTAAACATCTATTGGTAGGGGCTGGAGAGACCTACCAGCAGGTAAGAACACTTGTTAGCCTTGCAAGAGGATCAGGGTTCGAGTCCCAGAACCCATGTGACAGCTATCAACTGTCTGCAACCCCAGTTACACAGAAAATCTGACACCCTCTTCTGGCCTCCTTGGACACTGTACACATGTGGCACATAGACATAGGTACAGGCAAAACTACTTATACATATAAAATAAAAACATATACGTTTAAAAAAATTAAAATCTACCCCATTGGTATTATAGTCTACAAATTATTCTGTGGCTTGCTGAAATCATTCTCAATGATATTTTTGTCTTTCTAAAATTAAAAGAAACCTACATCTCTCTTCTTTTAGATACACAAAGTTATTCCATCCGTACAATCTAAAATTTATTTAATACATTTCCTTGCATGGTGTATTTAGACCTTTATTATAAAAATATTACATCAGATACATTTCTTTCTCCCCTATAACCCTACACTGTGATGCTTGGGTGTTTATGCATTTATGTTAATGTGTTTATGTGAGAAATTAAAGGAAAGGAGTTCAGTAAAAATATCTTTAGACATTTTAATAAATGCTATATTTCAAAAGGCAAATGAAAGTATCTGCTTCTGTCTGTCTTAGGATTTATAAATTTTACTACTCTGGCTGGTAGACAGTGGTATCCCAGTTGATATAATTTACTTTTTATCATAAATGCATTTGTGTTTCACAGAACTCTGTGATGAGAAATCAAAGGGCACAAGAGTGACATGGTTATATCCGTGGAGCCCAAGTTTTCTGGAGAAGAATTTTAGACTCCTAAAGGATACAGTCATCCTTGACTTGCTTCTGTATGTCCAGCAATTAACGTGGGTTCATGTATGTGGGAGCCATTTTTTCAATGGTTGTTGAATGAATACAAGCTGGTGCAAGAGTGTAAGAACAAACCTGAGGAATAAACAGAAGAGTTTCCAAAGAATTAGAAACACAATATCACAGTCTAAAGAATTAAAAGATATCCTTGTCAGAGTTACAGGTTGGATCTGCTTAATAGGTGGTAGGGTGCAATGGCAGGGAACCCCGTATTTGGAAGGGTCAGATGCTTAGTTTAGTGCTTGGTTATTGCCACTTCAATATTCTTGATGCTTTCCTTACCATGCTGTGTCTTCATTTTGCTCTGGACTCTGAATTATTTAGCTGCTGTGGTAGAAATGATAAAAGAAAAGCTGAAGCTTCAGCACTAAGGGGGAATCAGTGGATTCTAGAAGGAGAAATCTGGATCCCACGGCAGGACAGAGGGAAGGGAGGCAGGAAGGAGTCTTATTTTGTGACTCTGAGGCAGGAAGGAGAAAACGTTAGGGAGGTCTTTACCTGTAGAGATCTGGGTGGGTGTGGAGGAGAGATCACATGAAAGCTCCCATGTGCATTAGGTCTTCTAGCTCCCATATGTTAATTTTATTTACTAGGAGAAGGCATTATACTCCCCATGAAGTGAGATAACAGAGCCTCCAAAACTATCTGGTTTAAGTGTTTAATCAGAGGAGGGTAAGAGAAAGAAAAAGAAACCCAAATCATTCCTTAACATGTCTGGGCCTATTCCCTTCTCTTTTAATCTTACCTACCTTCCTTCCTTCCTTCCTTCCTTCCTTCCTTCCTTCCTTCCTTCCTTCCATCCTTCCTTCCTCTCTTCTTCCCTCCCTCCCTCCCTCCTTCCCTCCCTCTCTCTTTCTTTTTTTTATTTGGTTTTATTTTTAAATGTTGTTTGAGATAGAGACTCATACTGTAACCAGGCTGGCCTGGCCTGGAATGCACTATGAAACACAATCTGGCCTTGAGCTTGTGGTTGGTGATCCTCCTACTTCAGCTTCCTGAGTGCTGTGCTTACAGAACTGAGCCCCCTTACTCAGCGATACCTCATCATTTATGCTCCATTAAAGATGCGTCTTATTAAAAAAAAAGATGCGTCTTATTGTGCGATTGTTGTTGCTCCCATATCCATATCTGAGTGTGCTCCGCAGTTAGAGCAGTTGTGAGTCTCTGTATTAACCACGGTCTACTGCACAGAGAAGGACTTTTGAGACGATGTCCATTTAGTGAACAACAGTAGTAGCTGTCTACTAGAGCCAATGGGCACCCCAGCCATAGATTCTTAACCAGGTTTACAGAATGAGACAAGAATTATCTCCTGTGGTGCAAGCCTCAAATTTGAGAGTGGCTGGTTACTTCCACAACATAGTAGTCATCCCTCTACTATGCTGGTGGGCATATCTTTCTAGGCATGACTATTATGGCGGTAACCAATAATTCCTCCTCTCAGCAGTTTTCACCCTTAAACATTGTGAAAACCAGCCAGAAGGGAGGAAACTTGTAGTCAGATTCAGCTTGATTTCTCTGTGTCCTGCAAACCATGTGTGTTTGTCCTGCAAACCAAGTATCTTCAACAGCAGGGTCTTCTTACAGTCCCATTTAGATGAGTAATCAAGAGCATTTAGCAAAGCTCATTACATTTTAGGTGCCTTGGAGGGTCTCTCTGACCAATGTCTCATAAGGAAGTATGCCCCACCAGCCTTTAGGATTTTGTTTATTAATATCTGGTTCTGAGAGTAGCATTATTTAAAGGACCAATGAAGGTGCTTTTAATCAGAGAGTTATAAAATCAGATTACATGGCAATGGCTGAGTCTGCTCCATGGGTTAAGAACTCTCTGCAGTTGAATCTTCAGTTGGTCTAACTATAATTCTTGTATTTCTATTACTCACTATGTGTGTGCTATAATCAATTAGTTAACTGACTGAAATCCAAAATTCAAAGTCTCTTCTGAGATTCATGCAATCTCTTAAATGCAATCCCCTATAAAATCAAAATTAAAAAAAAAGATCATATACTTCCAACATATAATGGTGCAAGATATACATTACCTTTCTAAAATGTAGCGAAGAGAGCATTGTGAGGAAATACTGAACCAAAGCAGGACCAAAAACCAGCTGAGCAAACTCCAAACTCTGCATCTCCAAGTCTGATGTCAAAACTCTTCAGAACTCCAACTCTTCCAACCCACTTTCTCTTGGCCTGGTTCCCTTCCCTGTTAGCAGCTCTCCTCAACAGGTATTCCATGGTCCTGGTGTCTCCAACATCTTGGGGTCTCCAAGGCAATCCAGGCTTTTCTTTCACAGCTTCACACATGGCCTCTGTAGGTCTTCATTCGGAAAAACTGTCACATGCCTGGCCTCGGTGGCTTTCTTTAGTCATGAAGTAATAGTCCATAGCCTCCTTTTTTTTCCCTTTAAGGCCAGAACAATGTGAGTGACTGAAGCTGCCAAGTTGTATTGCTTGCTGGGGCTAAAACATGGCCCTCTTGTTCAACTATATCTTCATGAGTGTCTTAGGGTTTAGGGTCTTCTAGCAATTCCTATGAAGAGAACATTTAATTGAGGGTGGCTCACTTACAGTTTCAGAAGTTCAGCCCGTTATGATCATAAAGGGAAGCATGGTAGCGTGTAGGCAGATGTGGTGCTGGAGATGAGAGTGCTACATCTTGCAGGCAACAGGAAGTTGACTGACTGTCACACTGAAGGACACTTGGGAAAAAGAGACCTCAAAGTCTGCCTTCCTCCAACAAGGCCAAACCTCCTAATAGTGTCATTCCCTTTGGGGGCCATTTTTTTTTTCAAACCACATAACCAACTTTCCGTTTTTCATCACTACCTAAGCTTGGCTGTCCTGAAACTGGGTTTGTAGACCAGACTGGTCTTAAACTCAAAGGTCTTTCAATTACATTTTCACCATCTTTCTGTTTTCCATGGTTAACTTCGCTTCCTCAGTTTTGCTGTTCTGGAACTTTCTCTGTAGACCAGGCTGACTTCAAACTCAGAAATCTACCAGTCTTTGGTTCTAGAGTTCTGGAATTAATGGTGTGCACCACCACACCCAACTCTAAACTTTTCTTTAAGTACTTGTCATAAGTTGGAAACTTAGCTGGGCGGGATCTTATACTGAGATCACTACTCCCTTTATTCCATTTTGTAATCTGTTTATCTCCTTGAACACAGGATCTAGCTGCACTTTACTTCTTGGTGCTCTTTTTCTTTTCAAATTGTACATTTTGTACTTTTACTTTCTCAGCTTGCTCTTTATCATTATAAATCTCCATTAGAGTTAGAACTAATAACTACATGGCAGAGTCTACATTAGGTTGTTTTGAGATTTCATCTGCCAATGGAATTAATCCAAAACCCTTCACTTTAGCCTCAGACAAACTCTTCAGCAAAAAGCAGCCACATCCTTCACCAAAATATCACAAAAACAATCTCTAGGCAACATAATAAAATTCCTCTCTTCTGAAACCTCTTGAGTCAGCCCTGACAGTTCAAATCATCCTTAGCACCACTATCTTCCTTGCTTTTACTAGGATGACCCATTAAGCTCCACTTAAAGCATTCAACTGCATTTCAAAGCCACAGTTTCAAAGTCCATATTCCTTCTGATAAAAACATGATCTGGCCTATCGCAACAACAGCCCAGCCCCAGTACCAATTTCTGCCTTAGGGCTTCTAGTGCAGTGAAAAGACACCATGACCATGGCAACTCTTACAAAGGAAAACATTTAATTGGGTGGCTTATAGTTCAAAGGTTTAGCTCATTATCATCATGATGGGACATGCAGTGTGCAGGCAGACATGGAGCTAAAGGAGGAAGTGAGAATTCTACATCTTAATATGGAGGCACCCGGGAGTGAACTATCTCACTAGGTATAGCCTGAGCAAAGGAGACCTCTAAGTTCCCCCCCACAATGACACACTTCTTCCAACAAGGCCACTCCCTCTGAGCTTATAGAGTTCATTACATTCAAACTACCACATTTTAGCTTGGTTATGAAATGGCACAACTTATTAGGCCAAAAATATAATATAGAAAATTAGAGTGACATTAAGACATTTAAAAAAAAGCTGAAAAGAACATCAGTACTATAACAATAGGCTAAAGAATGTTATAGTTTTGACTATGCAATGCCCCCTACTGGCTCTGTGTTGAAGTCTTGGTTCCCAGCTAGAGGTACTAATATGGGAAATACCAGCTGGGAGGGCCCTAGATGGCTTAGTTCAGTGGGGCTATGAGGGCTGTCTTGTCCCTGTGTCCTCCTCACCTTCCCTCACTTGGCTTCCTATCCACATATTTATTGCTCTTTTCCACACTGTTCAAATACTGGTGTGTTTCTTTCCATATCCTTTTCTGTTATATATAAATATTCCATCAGAAATAAAATTATACCGCTACATTATTTTTCATTGTGCATTGTTTTTCTCCACATTACAGCTGCAAAATTCTATGAAAACAATTTAGTAACTAGTTTTAATCAATTTCCCTAAATTGTGAAAAAATATCTATATGGAAGACAAGTCAGGGGTATACTAAGGTCTACCTCTCTGTCTGCACAAAGCCCTGTTTCATTCCCGTTAGCCCATTGGGTTAAAATATTTGCCAGGCCAGACAGTAGCTCCTGCCGTGAGAGGAAACCTTTGATTCCAGGACCCTTTTCTTGCTCCCAGCATACTTAATGTACAGAATGGGGGCAAGACTCAATCTAAATCTGACTTCCCTCCTGGTACAGGAACTTATTTTCCTTGATAAAGATTTTGCCTGACTCTGAAACAATGTCACCTCTGCCTAGTATATCAATTGCCGTAGTCAGTTTCTGTCACTTGGCCTATTCTGGTCTGTTCTAACCCTGCAAACTTGTTCTCTTGTAGGTCTAGGTTCTGTCTGGCCAGTCTTTTTTTTTTTTTTTTTTTCTCAGGACAGAGATTCCATGGATTTGTGTGGAGGCTCTATGTGAGTCTTATACGCCTAGTGCTCATGAAAACTGATAAAAGCAAACTCCAAGCAAAAGTTCCCTGTACCATTCAAGCTTGTGCACCTGCCCTTGTTTTTGAACTATTGGCACTTGCTGACTTGACTCACTGGCTCACTGCGTTTCTTGTCTCTTGCTAAGTCATTCCTATGGCTTTCTGGTCTTATTTGGTGCCTTATATTACCTCCTCCCTGACCATAGTACCTTACAGAGCTTCAGCTTTGGCCAGAGTCAGCCTCCAATCCTCTTTCTATTGTTAGGATGGAGCTGATTCTAATAATTTCATATTGGCATTACTGAGAACTTCATGTACCACACTGAGGAAAGTACAGAGTCCCACCCTCTCCCACTGCCTGGATCCTAGGAATTGAGAATGGTGGGGAAAAGACGGTCACCATCATTGTCCAAAACAGAGACTGTTGTATTTACAGTAACAATTGCCTTGAGACTGCCACCACCTTCTCGTATCTCCTATGGAAGTAGTTCCTGGATAAGGTCAGTGAACTTGCAATCTTTTATTCCCACAAGGCAGAGGCAGAAGAAACAAGCTTGCTGACTGCCCTGTTGAATAAGGTGGAATTGAGGCCCTTCTGGGAAGGTTTACCACAGCTATGCTTCCTTTACTTTCTGGAGGAAATAGCATTGGTAAGTTGTTCCAGCACAGAACTGTGCCCCAGTAATAGCAAGGAAATTCTCAGAGGACTTCACAGGGTTCCTGCAAGGAGACCCCTGGGGTCTCTCCTATTCTCTAATGCTATGAAGGCAATGGGAAAACTGCGGAAAGCCATTAGAACGAAAGCCTTGGTGCTTTGGATGACCCTATGTCCACTTCTAGTAATGTGTATTATAAGAGCATCCTGGACGAGTACACAAAGAGCAACTGGGTAACTGTGAGAGAGCTTACAGAAGAATTGACCATAAAAGCGAAAGATGCTGAAAGAGGGAGAAAGGGAGACGGGGGGAGAATGACAGACAGGAATTTTTCATGTCTCACAATATGAAATTGGTTAAATAAACCACGGTCCATCTGTAAATGAACTACTATAATACTATGCAGCTTTAAAAAAAATGATTTTAATGTGGTTCCTACCCTGGAAAATGTTCTTGTTATATTGTTAAGGTAGAAAAGCAGGTTACCAAACAGTATCCATTTAAGGAAACACAGTAAATGTTAACAGTGGTTAGCCGTGGGTGGTGTGATTTCAGTTGACTTTTAAAAATTATTTTTGTTTATATGCTTTTTTTGAAATCATCCACAAAAGCACACGTTACTTCTGTAGTTACAAACGACAGTCTGAAGACTAATAATGCAGGCGCTGAGCACCCAGCCACTCTGATACTGTTTTGTGTGAGATGCAAAATCACCACAGAGACCCCGTGTCCTGTCTTTGAAACATTTTGATCCCCAGTTAGAGTGAGCAGAGACTTAGACGGAGACCTTGTACTCGCCAGACATTGCCTCATATAAATCCCTGGTGTTGGCAACCCTGGCTTTCAGCCGAATCCCCACCTGGGGCCCCTGTGAGAAATGAGGTTAGAAGAGCTTGGTGGCCGTGGGGGAGGGACGCCTTCTGTTGAGCTGACGCATCTACACAGCGCCACCCAGAGGACAATTGAGGAATTCAACTCTTCAGTCTTCGGTCCTGCCAGGGAGCCGTTTTGATAGTGTACAGAGTTGTCTATCAATCCTAATGTCAGGGTCACCATCTACTTTGATCAAGTCAAGCCCTGGAGAACATCTGGGAGCATCTTAAGGTGTGGTTTTGGGTGCTACTTCCTAGTGGGACTCAGGATCTCTGAGGAAGGTGTCTGGGGGCTATTTTAATAAGCTGTTCACAGACTGCTCTGCATACTAAAAGTTGTCAGGCAGCCAGGGCAACCTTCCCACACCCCCTCTCATGTCTCTGTCAGTACCCCGCACTTCTGGACTCATTTTTTTTCCTTCTCTCTGGAGGAGGTGGTGGGGTGGGTGGGAATTGAGACAAGCTGCTTCCCATCAACGATTTATGATTCTTTCTTCATTCAGTCTCAAACAATTCAGCCATAGGCACGCTTCCTGGGAATTCATACTTAGAGGGATGTGGACAGGTGAGCACAAAGTGATCACACAGTGGGAGAAATCACCAAGGGGCTTTATCCCAGCACAGAAGAGTCCCGAGTATTGAGAAGCAATAGGGAAGTCCGCATGTCCCGAGCACCAGGTCCCGAGCACCAGCTTCAGAAAAAGGAAATTCAGCAGAGCCCGTGGGAGAGGCAGAGAGCCCCATTTCACAGCTGAGAATACAGAGGAATTGAAACCAATCATTTTCTTGCGGTAACACAGAATATCAGAGGAGAGCTAAATCTTTTCATCAGAAGAACATTGGCAACGGTCCTGCTGCCCAGCTGGGTGTTCTGTTCAGTTCTGTAGCCAGAGAGAAAAAGATATCTCCCCACTTTGCTGTTGAGGAGCCTCTGAGGATCGGATGGGATGCACAAGTGTGTACACACGTCCCTCTGAAAGTGCAAGGGGTGCATGGGGCCCTCCAGTACTTCCTGGCCCTACAGAAAGTAGATGCCGAGCCCTCCACAAGAAGCAGAGAGAGGCCAGGGAGGGTGCGAGTGCAGGGAGCTGAACTCGAAGGGAGATTTTCATCATTTTGGAGAGAAATGGCTTCGGGAAGGGCAAGAGCAAAACAACAGAGTGAGGAGGCTGCGCGGCTTCTCTGTCGGTGCCAGGAGGGCGTCCAAAGCGATGGCAGCTGACGGGAGAGCTGTATTTTAGAGTCTTTCACCCACTTGCACGTTTGTCACTTGGAGACGCTACCAAAGGCCCGCAGGGGAGAGCCGCTCGGGAAACAAAACAACCCAAGTCTGTCTGTCTGTGTGATGGAGGTCAGCGCACACTAATGGACTCACTCAGTGCCATTCACGTAGGATTCCAGAACGTTCTCATTTTCCTCTTGGCATAGCACTCACTCTCCAGATCCCCATTATCAGGGATGGCAGCAACCATCAGTATCTGCCCTGCTGGGCCTCTGTTCTGTTCAAGTAATGATGATAAACTCCCTCAACAAGTTCCAGAGGCTGTGGATAATGGGCCCGGTGGCCCCTCCCAAGGTGACAGTGAACCGAAGCGGCACTCTCAGTGTCTCCTTTACAAGAGACAAGGATGTCACCGTGTGACTGATGAAGACAATGAGGAACAAACGACCGAAAGTCACGACGGTATCATCCACCACTGCCAGCAGCAATGCCCATCTTAAAACCTCATTAGACAGTATGTAGGTCCAGACTGAGAATGTTTTTGCAATATCTTGTCCATTCAGAGCTTCCCCCAGATTGGCAGGTTCTCCTGGGATCACAGGAGCCTGGGAGGGACCCTGGGAAGGCAGCCTGGCAGATGAAGGTTAGCCTCTGCAGTGGGGGCAGGGGATTACAGCAGGTGCTGGGCTTGCAGCCTCCCAGCTCTAAGTTTCTTATCTGCGAGACGGGACTATAAACCTATGCCACCCAACTTACTGTAGAAATTAACTAGATATTTTACCTGAATTGCCAAGCATAACACCAGGTAGACAGTAGTTGCTCAATGTTTTCCTCTGCTTTTCCTTTTAAGCAAACAACCTTAAGTCACTCTCCAGGAAAATGGCAGAGACAGGTGTTTCTGTGGCCAGTCCAGGAATCCTTCCATAGATTTCCTCCTACCCAGTCTGCGTCTTCTCAAAGGCCCGGTGGAAAGAGTTTCCGATCCCCAGATGGAGATCTGGTGACTCACCTTTCACGATAAACATTCCTGCGGAATTAATTCAAAGCATCACTGAGGTGAGGTGCTGGTGGATGTGAGTGATTTTTTTTACAGTGTTACAATAATTTATCATCTCCTCTCCAGCAGCTCTACCCTGGCTGGCAACTCTTAAAAACCCCACAGTCGACAAGAGAGCAGTGAACAGAAATATTTTCAAGAGCAGATGGGACATACCTTCCAAACGCAGGATTGTCCCACTGAAACTGGGACATCTGGCAACCCTAAAAAAGCCCAAACTAGATGAAATAAAAATTATGAGATGGAGGAACAGAAAAATATGTCTTTGCATTGATTAGCAGGGAAAGTAATTAATCTCCTTCATCTCCCTTCTCAGTCCTGCAGTGTAGAGCAAGGAGAACTTGCAGTCTTACTGGGTTCCCCTGTGACAATTCTTACGTGATCATTGCAAAGTAGTGTGAGTTTTTAAAACTTCCTAGTAATGCTTCCTAGCCCTATTGCTGGCACTGTCCAGGGAGCCGCAAATTCATCCCTCAACTTTCTCAGCTTGAGGTTTTTCTTGCTTAGCCCGGGCAAGAGTGACAGAGAGGGGATTCAGGTGGTTGAACTGAGCCAAATTTTACAATTTTATTAGAACACTGGAAAGAGAAATCTTTTTTGTTCAACGTTTTTATTCCAGATCTCTCCCTGTTTCTGTCCCTTGCTGCTGTCCTTTACTAGGAATCAAACCAGGGACCCTTACAAGCCATGTGGCAGGCCTGAGAATGATGCCAAGCCATGAGCTTGTTTTAATAAACCTCCAAAAAAGACTCCCTTCAGAAACAGAAACGTGTCCAGAGCACCATGACCAACTACCTAGTTCCTCCGGAATGTGTGGCATCTTCCCAGAGTGATCCGTCCACTCTGACTATGACATCTTCTCCAGTTGGTGACCACATCACCCAACACCTGTTCTTGTCATGTTACGTCACAACTCTTTGACTTTTGGCTTTAGCCACCTCCCACCCCTTTGTCTGTACCCAGGGTGCACAGTGGCCCCGTGTAGAGTGACATAGCTCCATATTGAGGAGAAACAAAGGTTCTGTTCTGGAGTTTGAGACTCAGTCTCCCATTCCATGCTCCATGCTCATGTGGCAGCGTACACTCAGCTTCTCCACAGGGGACAAAGGGAAGTCATTCTTTCACATGCTCCCCCTCAAAATCATTTGAAAATAAACCCTGGTCAGTAAATGGCTACAAGCATCACTGTGAGTACCATGATAGGAAACACAATTACTCACTGTTATTTTTATTAGTATTATTACTGTGGATCAACTTACGGGTCATGTACTCAGCTTAGTAGAGAATAGGCATCAATGGAGGTAGGTGTGGATTTGCTTTCAGAACTGGACTCTGCCTATCAATGGGAGTTGGGAGGAGCACTTCCTGGAGGCGACCGGACTTGGAAGAGGGCAGGGCATCAGGCTGATCAAGGGTTACATTTCAAGAGGGATTTGGAGGCTTAGTTCCCAATGGTAAGTAGTTAGAAGACTGGAAAAGACATTAGATACCAAATATTGGTCCTTTCCAGGGATAGGTGTGTAGGAGAGAGAGAGAGAGAGAGAGAGAGAGAGAGAGAGAGAGAGAGAGAGAGAGAGAGAATGCTGTGTTTGGGAATTTGCCCCTTTGCTGCAGACTGAAGTGTACAGTACAGGAAGATCCTGGTGGTGTATTTGGAAGAAATTTGGAAGAATGGTGAGGGGTCATAGGAGTGGGTTCTTTCCTTGGTCCACTGGCTGTTCATTTGGTTCATTTTTTAACCTCAAATCCTGCTACTTGGGATCACCATGACACTTGAGTATCCTTGCTATCTAATGAAAAATTTCATTTATCACCTTTAGTAGCCAACCTTCCTGGCTTGTTGTCTACAACTATGCCATCAAATCTACTTAGCCAGAGCCCTGTCTTCCCCTGATGTTTTCACTTGGGAAATTTCCATCCCCCCAAGTCCCTACTCAGTTCCTCGATGATTATTCCCCATTGTCCTAGTTGCGTTCAGACAACAAGCTTCTTATCTCCTCGATGGCAGCTGATTCGTACATATCATGAAACGCCCCACCCTGAAAGATGGTTTTGATAATGACCTTAGCATGTGCATACAATCATCTTCCTTTTAATGTCAGTCAGCAAATTGTGAATGCGAGCTGG
The DNA here is from genome assembly GCF_014885135.2 of Alexandromys fortis. Lineage (NCBI taxonomy): Eukaryota > Metazoa > Chordata > Mammalia > Rodentia > Cricetidae > Alexandromys > Alexandromys fortis. The sequence continues at coordinate 6,597,553 of NW_026067970.1, forward strand.
AAGGGCTAGGACTGTATCTCAGGCAGAGGGGCACAGAGAGGGAGCCATGGGGCCAGAAATGTGAGACTCAAGACTTGGCAGGACTTAGTGACAGATTGGTTGAAGGAAGAACGGGTGAGGAAAAGATTGGGAGTGATTGATTCTTGATTTTTAGCCTGTGCAGCCAGACAGATGGTGGTTATATAAGTGAAATTTGAAAATGGAGAGAAGGGGAGTTTTCTGGGTCCCTGGAGTACATGTGGAAATACCTGAGAAATGGCTGAGAAGAATGTGTGGGTGCAGGGCTCAGGGGGAAAGACCTAGACTGGGACTAAAAGGTGGGGGGACTCGTCATCCTCTGCAGATAACATCAGAAGTGATAGTAGTTGCGAGCCCCAGGCAGAGAGAGCAGAGTTAAAAATGTGGTGGATATGAATAATCAAATCCACATATCTCCCTCTCTGGCTGGCTGCGTGAACTCACAGGCCAGAGTTGTAGTTTCCTTGTTTCGTTCTTTGCACTGAGTCGGCTACCCATCCTGGCTCAAAGAATCTGCAGCTATGCTGTCCAAAGGTATAGATCAGCGACAGAGCACTTGTCTAGCATGTGCAGAGCCCTATGTTTAGTCCCAAGTACTGCCAGATAAACAAATCAGTAAATAAAGAAAATGGTCCTTAACGGGAAGTGATCCTGGACTCTTTCCTAGGACCCTAACAAAGTGAATCTTGTTACAACCTTGTAAATTAACAGACCTTTGGCTTAGGGGTCCCAAAGTATTCCTGACAAGAGTCCAGCTCTTTGGCACAGATATATACGGACAGGATTCTTGTTTTTGTGTCCAGCATATTATGGATGGAAATGAAAGACATCTGTCACCTGCAAGGGTTCAAGCCTGGACAATTAGGACAAAGTTGGGAAAAAGAGATGACATGGTATATTGTACTTAATTGCTTAAATCCCTTCCTGGACACGGCGAGGTTTGCTTTAGGAGAAGAGTATCTTTGCATTTATCCACAAGGCATGGACACACAGCTCCTGAGCACTGTGAGATTACCTACAAACTGAAATGTACTGGGCTGGGAGGGAATTGGCTACACATCCATGGTCACAAAAAGCTCGGTGTCCTGTTGAGAAGAGTACCTAGGTTGAGTTTAACACAAAATGGGCTCTGGAGGAGAGGAAGCATCCAGGACCACTGCAGTCTGCACGTTTGTGAGGTGGACGGGAGCATCTGTGTAAAACAGACACCTCCTAAGAGAGGTGAAGCATCTAGAGACCTGTGAGTGCTTGCTTTGGTCTCATCCCAAGGTTTCCCGATCCCTGGTACACCGCCAGAAGGGAAGGAGGTGAAGCCCTGGCCGTGCTAGTCTGTCTCTTCCTACCTGGGCATATCTAATATCTGTAGCTGTGTTCAGAGCACAGTCAGGGCTGGAAAAGCGCTTGTTGATTAAATATTTCCTCTAAGAGTTCGGGCATAGTTTATGATACAGAGCAGGGTGGGATCTGATCCTTCCAGCAAGACACATGCTAGTTAGGGTCTAGGTCTGAAGTGTGTACTTCTTCCCTCTTCTGCATTTGTGTGCTCTGATGGGGCCTACTCCTCACGCAGGAGCTCGAGTCCTTGCTTCCTGTGTCTTTTCCGCTTCTTATCACATCCCCGCCTGTCTCTGCTTTGTGTGCCACCCTTCAGCACTCTGCGTTATGCTTGGCAGTAACACTTTGCAAGGATTGATTTTGATAGAGCAACTGCCACTCTCTTTCAGCTAAGAGGTGCTCAAAGATCTAGGGCTATTAGGTCAAAGTGAGGCCCCGATTCGGTGGGTCTACAGCTTCGGGGTCTCACGGAAGGTCTCTCAGCCAGACTTCAGGAGAGGATAATAACAGGAATGCCACATTGCCGTTCCAGAAAAGCGACACCCACAAGTTGTCTAAGGTGGGGGCTGGGAATCTGGGGAAAAAATAGTCCTGGTCAAGAGAGCTGGCTTTAGCTCTGCTGCCGAACACATGGTGTGATGTAGGTAAATTAAACTTCTATAGCTCTCTTAGCCTCGGGTTTGCTTCTGCAAACTGAGAATAATGAGGATGACAATCTTTTGCATATTCTCCTTTAAAGACTTATTGAAGGAATCAAATGCATAATATTGGTGAAAAGCTTAGAGAAAAAAAAGGTTTTCTGTGATATGATGGCTTTTTCTTTTTTTGCTCTAAAAGTGATTGATAATAAAGTCACAAAGGTGCCTGCGGATGGAATAATAATGCTCATCATCTATTCATTTAAACTCTAAGCTAATATTTTCTCAGAGAGATAGGTATATTTAAACTGTGCTTCATAAACTTTTAATCAGACACGCCAAATGTCTTAGAGTCCACTTTGGCAGGAGTAACTCATTGCCTCTGTCATTACTTCTATAAACAACACATAGAGAGCTTAAAACACCAGCAAGGATAGAAAGGCTATTTGCCAAGGATCCTTTGGTTCATGAGTCTCACCAATTGACAGTTATCTGAATGAGGAAAAGGATGAGGCACTTGGATCGGAGACATCTGAACTGACTCCTGCCAAGTGGCAGGAACAATTTTAGTGCTGCTGGGAACCCGACTGCTGTTGCCGCCTACTCCGCCTTCTTCCTTCCTCCTGTCCTTGAGCTCACAGATGCTGCCCGCCTTCTGCTCTCTCCTTTACCAGTGTCTTGCATTTCCATGTTTTCTTGCACCCGTTTTCCTCACTGCAGACTCTCATTACTGAGTGTTCCTCTGTCTCCCTCCACCCCATACACGGTCATAGACTGGTGGGATTGTGGGATTCTTCCCTCAACCTTAGTGAACGTGCCCAGACAAGGCTTGGCTGCAGCAGGGACAATGCATCCTCTTGATGAAGCATGTCCAATGTGCCAGCATCTTGGCTTTGCTTTTTCTGCTTCTCCTGGATCATTTATTCTGCCACAGTTGTTCTGCCTGGTCCAGTTTACCCACTACCCATGAGTTCTCAGAGTGAGCTTTCTGAACATTAGACTTTGACATGATCACTTCCAGAATGTTTTAATAATTTCAGACAGAATCCAAAAATCTCAGCCCTCTTTTCAAAGTTGTGTGTCATTTGGCTTCTTAGTGTTGAAACTGATTTACCCCCAGTGGCACTTTGATGCCATGTTTAGTGAGTGAATGAATGGATTTAGGGGATCAATGGAGGGTTTCTGCTCCCAGGATACAATGTGCTACAGTAGAAGCTGGATGGATTTGGGTTTAGGGTTGTGTTGAGACTTTAGCTATATATTCACCAAGTTTGAGAAATTCACCTTTCAGTCTACTCTTTTCTGTATGTAAGAATAAATCCTATATCCAGTTCCAAGACTACATTTGGGGAGTCCTTGATGGTGGTGGGTCATTTGTCTATCTGTTGCTTTCTTTGATTAATAAAGAAACTGCCTTGGCCCTGATAGGACAGAAAATTAGGTAGGCGGACTAGACAGAACAGAATGCTGGGAGAAAGAAGCAGGTTCAGGTAGATACCATGTCTCTCCTCTCTGAGATGGAAGCAGATTAGGATCCTTCCTGGTAAGCTACCACCTTATGGTGGTACACAGATTATTAGAAATGGGTAAATCAAGATGTGAGAGTTAGCCAATAAGAGGCTACAGATAATGGGCCATGCAGTGTTTAAAAGAATACAGTTTCCATGTAATTATTTTGGGTAAAGCTAGCCGGGTGGTGGGACGCAGCCCGCTGCTCCATACTACAAGTCCTAAGTAAGTAGTTTACCGTGGACACTAAAGTTAAGAACACACACACACCCTTAGGAATAATAGGGTATCTGTCTCTGTCTCCTTTTATCACCTGATGAAGGTTAATATTCAGGAGGATGCCACATTGGAGCACCGGACTGAAATCTCAAGGTCCAAATCAGGATCAGAAGGAGAGAGAGCATGAGCAAGGAACTCAGAACCGCAAGGGGTGCACCCACACACTAAGAGAATGGGGATGTTCTATCTGGAACTCACCAAGGCCAGCTGGCCTGGGTCTGAAAAAGCATGGGATAAAACCGGTCTCGCTGAACATAGCGGACAATGAGGACTACTGAGAACTCAAGAATAATGGCACTGGGTTTTTTATCCTACTGCATGTACTGGCTTTGTGGGAGCCTAGGCAGTTTGGATGCTCATCTTATTAGACCTGGATGGAGGTGGGTGGTCCTTGGACTTCCCACAGGGCAGGGAACCCTGATTGCTCTTTGGGCTGATGAGGGAGGGAGGCTTGATGGGGGAGGGGGAGGGAAATGCGAGGCGGTGGCAGGGAAGAGGCAGAAATCTTTAAAAAATAAATAAAAAGTAAAAAAGAAATAATAGGTTAAGAAAATAATAATTTAAAACTCATGATAAACAAACTTTAAAATTATAAGGAAAGACCCTACATGCCACGTTCTTACCAACTCATCACTCTGACGTTCCCCACTCTCATTTCCAATTTCATACTCCCCTCCAGCTGTATGGTTTAATACTGTGTATTACTCAAGTTTTGTTGAGCGATGAATCATAAATAATTTATTGAAAAAGTTCCCTCATCACAGATTGCCTAAGAAACGCTGCTCTCAAGTTCAAGGCAGCCCCAGAGCTCTGTGGTTTTCTAGGACTGATTCGCTTGTTCCTGAATTGCCATGTACTGTGGGAGCCATGGGCTAGACAACACTAATGCCAAGCCTGGGGCCATTGTAGTCTATGAACACAGTGCCCCCTGGTGTTGAGTTCTCAGAAGCCCTCCGTGGGTCCTGTAACAGGTGCTCTTGAGTCTGTAACGCACTCCCTCCCCTTAAAGGTTTTATCTTTTCTTTATGCTCTTGTCTTGCTGTTGCACTCATATGGGCAATGTATCCCTCTGTGTAGCTATTCCTTCCCCGAATACCGACCGAGTCTCTCCTGGGTGCAGGATACTTTCAGACATTAGAAGAATGATGGATGAGTCTGACATGGTACCTGCGGTCAGAAAGATCAAAATAAACACTAAAGCAAAAAGACAAGTACATCAGTCAGGAATTGGCAAGAAGGCATTAAAAACGAAAATACTCTGGTAACGACTTGCAAACACAGAATGCTCGGGGAAGACCCTTTAGTGACAGAGCCCTGAAGGATGCCAACGTATTAGCTGTGAAGATAGCAAGGGAGAAACATCAGTAGACAGAATGAATGAGAAACATTAAGGCCTGAGGAGGGAGACAGCCGGTTATGCTCCAGTAACTGAGCGGAGATCAGTGTCTCAGACATAGGAGGACATACAATGCCGGGCTGCTGAGGCCGTTTGCCATACTACACAGCATAGAAAAACAACTCGTGCCCTGTTTAAGTGCAGTGAGAAGTCTTTCTCTAGCTCGAAAACGCAGCCTATCTCTGACTGGTGTGCTGTTTATGATGCGGTTGTGGGCACATTGAGCAGCTCTGCCAGTGAGACACGCTTTTAGCTGCACCAGCTTCTGCGGTCAGCGGGGCTGCACGGTTCCTCTGTTGTCCTTCCCCACAGATCCTCCTCACATTGGCTCCTATTTTAGTATACCCTAGCCGCTTGTCCTCGGGGAATCCAGACTGGGCAGTCATCGTATTCAAATAGATTAAATCATCAGTCAAGGAGAAATCTGGACCCCAGACTGAACTTGTGAGCTTATATCTCTGAAGTATCTTCTATCTGGAATCAATAGGAAAGGTTATGTTCCCTTCAGGATTGGATGCTTGTTTAACCGTTCATGGCCATTTTATACCTGAAGGAGGAAATGTGTGATCTCAGAGAGAGTGGAGTAGAGAGGTCAGGTAGATGAGAGGCAGTGGCAGGGTTTGAGTCAGTCGCTGACTGGACCACCATGTTTGTTCCCTCCTCCTGTGTCTTGCCCCAGAGCGTTCTAATAAATTTTGTTCACTTCCAGTTTTGGATAACCTTGGGTCCTTCTTTGAAACTTGTAACTAAATACCCACTACAAATGCAGTTTTCTAGGCTCTTTGCCCCTCCAGGGCTATTCTGGGATAATTCTTCCAGTGCCAGAGACTTCTGCTATTTTCAAATTTGCTTCTATGTTGCTTTGATAAAGCACTGGCCAAAAGCAGTTTAAGAGAGATATTTTTTTCTGATTGACAGGTTACACAGTTCATCCTTAAGAAAAGTCAAGGCAGAAACTGAACCAGAGACCATGGAAGAATGAAAGAGTTCAGCTTCCTGGCTCACAGTGAAACGGCCTCTCTTACAAAGGACAGGCATACCTGCTTAGGAAAGGCACTGCCTATGGTGTGTTAGATCTCCTTTATCAATTACCAATCACCAATCAAAAAATGCCCCACAAGTATGCCATCAGGCCAATCTGACCACTCTTCAACTGAGCTTCCTTTCTCCCAAATGTGCCAAGCTGATAACAGAGATTGGTCAGCATACAGGCCTTCTGAAAATCTTATATTAAATTCAGGGAGGGAAATCCCATGTTTCCCCAGCAGTTCTGTTGGAAGTTTCCTATAGCCAGGCAACTGGAACTGGGTATCTCTCACATTTTTTGAGTAGTGGAGAAGTAGAAGGTCAGAGGTCAGATTCCATGATGCTCCACAACATAACCTGTAACAGGGCTTCATGGGAGCCTACAGACACTCTCAATTGCAGGTTAGGGTGGGAGCTTACACTTATGGGGACAATTATCAGCTATTGCTTTTAAGAAGATCCACATTTTGTAGACGAAAGGTCCCTGGGCTGTGGTCAGTTTGGAGTTCTTTTAGGCCATCTGGAGCATGATTTCCTTTCTTCTTACAATTTCTCTGTGCTATTTTTCTTTAAGCTCAACGGTAGCAGAGGAGGGAGAAAAGTCCCTAGAAACCAAGCCAAAACGCAGTGTGAATCCTAACAGCAGGTTCCAAAATGCCAAATGGGAGAGAAAGAAATGGAAACATTGACTTTTTCCAGAGTCGTGTAACAATTCATCTTTTAGCAGATTTCCATGTGGTCTGATGCGTCGGAGCTCTCGGAGGCAGTGGAGCCAGCAGGAGCCGTTTGTCTCACTGGCTACATGTTATCTTGTCTCCATCTATCCATCCGTTTCCATCACTCCGAATCTGGTGACCTTTAGGATTTGCTGTAAAATCCAGATGTTCAATCTGGCTTGTAACCCCCCGAGGACTGGCTATTGGAGCATCACAGAGGTGCACGCAGATATTTTAAACCGAAAATGATTAGTTAATGAGGCGGTGGCCTGTGGGAGCATCAGGAGGGATGATCTACTGCTGGATATTGGGTTTTCCTGTGGCTCGCTCCACTTCTAGGAATAAGTTCTCTTGTTAGCCCCCCACCTACTCAAAATATACTGCTCATAAAAGCAGTTTTGTAACTACCAGGGTGTCCTCCAGCCTGAGAAAACCATTTCCACAAAAACCGTAACTTCAAAAACACAGTACATACTGGCTATCCAGATGTCAAAACCGTCGCAGTGTTTAACAAATTATATGCATCTTATAAATACATTGTTTCTCCATTTCCTTTGAAACAGGCACAAACCAATAGTGCCAGTTTATACCAGTACTTGCAGCACTGTGGAAGCTATGTCAGAAGGATTGCTACAAATTCAAGGCTGGCCCAAATATTACAGTGTGTTACATGGCCAGCCTGAGCCACAATATGAAGCCTGGAGAAACAAATGAACAAAGAAACACATTCCGATAGCATACACATATTTAAGAGAAACTATTTTGAGCAAAGTACAAACCTGTGCACATCCTCTGAAACAGGGATCAGGGGTGAGAGTTAGTCATCTTTCTCCACCGTAAGATTTGACAGTGACCTGCCCTTATTTGATCTTGAAAGGCATTTCTGCACTTCTGAGGGTTAACACCTCTCTGTGGCTGAGCTAAAGGTTCTAGTTAGAGATTAACAGCTGATAGATTGTGGGCAGCTGTTGGAGATGGTCAGCTAGCTCCTGACCAAATGCCCTTTGATTCTCCTTACCACCTGACTGCTGGATGTCAGCAGGGATGAAGTCTAGGGCAGGATCTAGAAGCCTGGGGTTATGGTGGGCTCTAGTACCACTTACCTAGCTCAGTCGTTGGCCCAATCTTTTTACTTCTCAGCCTCAGGTACCTTGCTTAAGTGAGAATTATATCTGCCCAAACCCTGTCTGCATAAGATTTCAATAAGATCATGTATGCAAAAGTGTCTCCCTTCTTATAAAACAACCTCATAGAAAGATAATCACCATTCTCTTAATCTTGCCCACAAAAATCATAATCTTTTCTTTGCTTGTAGCACCTTGCATACCAAGATGTTATCATGTCAAGATACTAGGAGAGAGAGAGAGAGAGAGAGAGAGAGAGAGAGAGAGAGAGAGAGAGAGAGAGAAAAGTTATAGTCTAATGAACGTGTGTGTGTGCGGGCATATGTGTAGGTTGGATTAGAGAATATGCCAGAAAGATGAGAGACCTAGAGAGTGGGAGTAGCCAGAAGCTATTGCTACCTCCATGGCCACAGGCCTGGGGTGAGGGCTGGGGCAGCTCTGTTCTGGAAGTCCAAGAAGAGCTGGGGTCATGGAGGATGACTCTATTCCTCCCACGAGAGCTTCCATCATAGCGTGACTGAGCATAAATAATGGGTCTCCTCTCCCCGTGAGTGCAGTAGTAAGGATGACAGGAAGGTGGAAAGAATGGAAGCGGTTCTTATTTGCAGGAGGTAGCACTAGAATGACTCTGGAACCTGTGCATCATGGGGATTTGGGTGAGCCTGTAGCTGCACAGAGAGAACTCTTTAGAGACAGGCACATCCCTGAGCATGCTCAGTCTAAGGACACAGTTCAAGAAGAATAGATGGCAGAGACCTATTTTATGGGTATGCTCAATTATGGGGGTAAAGCATGTGCTCTAAAAGTTAAAATGAAAGGCAGGAAAACTTCTGAGCATACTCATTGTCCTGCTTTCCCCAAAGAAAAAAACCTTGGCTAAGATGGCAGCAAAGGTCACCTGTAAGATGAAGAATCCGAGGGGGTTTTCTCTTCAGGGCCTTTTTTTGCTTAGCTGTTAGCAATGAGGGCGATGGTCTGTGCAAAGGTTCAGATCACAAATAGAGAGAGAGAGAGAGGTTAGCTTGGCCCTGACAAAGTTATTGACTCCACTGGCGAAGCTTATCAGGATCCAGCTGGGGAGTGAGGCTTAATGACATTCTTCGAAGAGTCAGAGGAGATCGTGCGCAGAGCGCATGGCAAACACAGATGAGGAGTCCAGCCCACCCAGCTGGTTCCATCACCGTAGGCCACTCATGTTCTTGGATGGCCCTTCCAGCTACCTAATTAACAAAGCAATCCTTTGTAGGCTATAACCCCACCATCTTCAAAATTCCTAAATTTTATCGTCATTTGAAATACACTATGGCTATGTATTCCAGAAATCCTCCTGCCTCAGCTTCCCATTACAAGTGTGTACTACTTTGCCCTGCGAAAATCATCTTAGCATTTATTTTATTGGTTGCTTGTTTGTGTCCCCTACTAGAAGAGATGTCATATGAGGCCTGACACCTCACTTGTCACTTCTCTAATTTATAACCTGGAACACACACACAAAAGTTTGTTAGTTTGCTGAGTATCAGATGATGACAGAGTAACTGGGGAAGAAATAACAAGACTAAGCATATCATTCAATGAATACGTGGGCTGTCACTATTTGGCAGAAGAAACTTTCACTCCTGATCCTTGGCTAAATCACTAGTCACATTTTCCATTTTGAAGAACTCTGACGGCCTAGTCCTGCTATGTAGGAGTCACCTACAAGCCTTTAATCACCTTTGCAAATGGCATCTCCTTAAATATCATTTCCATATTATTCTTTCTGCTCTGGATACTGGATGGTACCCCCACCCCACACACACAAGAAAGTGAGAAAAAGAACCAAGACCACTGCTTTCTATTTGCATTTGAAATCGCATACTCTTAGATATTTAGAGACGTGTGTGTTGTATGTGCACATGTTTCTGTACATACACGTATGCAGGTGCCAGTGTAGACCAGAAAAGGACATCCTGGAGCTAGGATCTCAAGTAGTTGTGAGCTGCCTGCCAGTGCGGGTGTTTGGAACAGAATTCTAGATCTCTGCAAGAGCAACAAATGCTCTTTACCACTGAGCCATCTCTCCAATCCCTCTACCGTGCCTAACATTCCTCCTCCTGTTGGCAAAAATGCAATTCTCATTGTTGCATGTAAGTTATTGCCCTCTCCTGCTAGAGCATGGCACAGACAATGCTGGCTTATCCTGGATACAGAATGCTATCTCTCTTGTTGGAAGTACCTGTGCACTGCTCTGTGCTGACATGTTCTATGAGAGCAGTTTCTGTTTCCAGTATCTTTGTTAAGGAAACTGAGGCCAGTGAGATGAGCTGGGTGCCTAGTATGCAAATTCAAGCTTGGTCTCAAAGCCAGTTCCCCAAGATCTGTCTCCTATGTCAGTGTCACTGGAATGGGTGTGAAACATTTAGACAGGAGTCTCTGATGAAAAATATCTAAGATTGTGGGCCTGGAGAGTCTTGCCTGACAATTGGCATTGGCTCCGTAGCATCTGTTGGTGGATCTGTTTGTCAAGTCCAAAAACTTGGATTTTAGACTTCAGTTGAAAGCTTAACCCTGAAAGACACTCATTTTAAATTATAGACAAGTCATTTCTCTCTAGACATCATTTTCTCTTCTCTGGAATGGGATTGACACACATCTTAAAGAGTCATTTCTGAGTTAAATGTCATGGTGCCGATCAGTATTGGCCACATACTGGGACCCAATAAGAGCTAGTTCTCCCCATTTGCCACTTATGTAGTTTAATTTAGCCAGATGTTTTCCATCCCTTTGTAAAAATGCAGAGAATACAGCTCGAAAACAAACAGGTTGTTTGGTTAACATCCTCAGCATGAGCTTCCTACCTGGATCAGGCAGCTATGAAGGGATCTGGCACCATTGTGTTCACCCTATGCTATCATTCATGCCAACACTGAGTTTGGCCCATCTTGTTCAGGGTCCATCAAGCCTATAGCCTTTCATAAATGGTACTGAGACTTCCAAGGAGAAAGAACAGTACCTGCGGGTAACAGGACAGGAGATTTCAAGTTCAACTTTAACTTCTTGGAAGAATTAAGAATGAACCTCTAACTTTTTTGTGTATGGGGTGTTCTGTGGCACACTTTACACAGATTTGCATACTCCACCTTCAGTGCAGCCCTGCGTAGGACAACTGACTTCACCCCTCAAGGAGCATAGCCAACTTGTATTTTTTTGGGGTGTGTGTACACATTGGTTTTATTGTAACAAAGCAACTTGTACACATCAACATTTAAAATGAGCATCTTTTCCTTCCAGTGAAAATCAAAATAACTAAAAATAAAAAAAATTAAAAATAAAGTTACAACAGAGAATGTGAACTCCAAATAAACCCCTACAGGTTCTGCTGATTCTCCCAGTGAGTGGTAGGGCTCGAGTCATCGTTAGGAGAGAATTTTATTTTAAAAGTGTCATCTTAAACTGCAAGGATGTCTGTTAAACATCACAATTAAACATGCCAAAGGAGAAGCCATGTTGTCACAATGCCCACTTACCCCCCCAGACACCTCAAACCCACCCTTGCTGACCTTCTAACCCCCCCTTTTTTCTTTTTTTTTCTTTTTATTAAACAAGAGAAAGTAGACAGATACATGTTGGTAAATGCTAACTGTCTGTATTCACATAGACACAGTGTAATCTCTGAGCCCAATATACAGAGAAAGGAAAAAAGCTAGAATTCTATGCACTACTACACAGGGGCCTAGCACCCTCCAGCCTCCAGCAGAGCCAAAGGGGCTGGAGGGCTTTTCTTTTTTCCCACAGAGCACGGTGGTGGTGGTGTTAAATCCACAGTTCAAGACAAGAAAAGATAAAAATGAATGTAGAACAGAGTAGTGGAGATTCTTTTCCCATTGTATTTTGCTCAAGACATTTCCCCAAAAATAAGTTGAGAACCATGGTATTGAGAAGCGAGACCTCAGAAACAGGGCGACTGAGCACAAGAGGGATTGGGGACGGGAGGGAAATGACTGCAACTTGCTCCCAGGGACTGGAGAAATTTAAAAAATAAAAAGAAAATAAAAAAAGAGAGTCGGAATCCATCAGTCTTCTGTGCTAGTCATCCTCGCCTTCATCCTCCTCTCCTTCTTCCCCTTCATCATCATCTTCATCTTCATCTTCTTCCCCTTCATCTCCTTCTTCATCAATATCTTCCAAGCCTTCTTCTTCTTCATCATCATCGTCATCATCTTCTGCCTCTCCCTCTTCATCGTCCATATCAGGAACCAAATAGTACTGCAAGGGGTTTGGCCAAATGTCGTCTTTGATGACCTCTCCTAACTCATCTGCACCTGCATCAGAGTGGTCAGTAAACCAGGTAAAGAAGCTCTCTGGCTCTTCGTGTTGTCTCTTCCTGCTGGCCTTATTCTGTGTTTGACTCGAGCGTTTTGTCAAATCCTTTCCAGATTTCCATTTGATTTCAGTGGACTTTGAGGATGGGTCACCACTCTCATTCAGATGAAATTCTTTGGAGAGAACTTTATTTTCGAAGTAGGGATTTTCATCAAAATAAAAATCTATTCTGTAACCTGATTTAATGTCTTCAAATTCTGTTACTTCAACTCTGGTTAAATAATGCAGAGCCTCTTCGTCTTCCTCCCCAAGCAGTGCAGACACTTGTGGATGGTTGACAAATGTGGTTACCCAAAAATTTGGGATTTTAGCGATCAATTCTGACCTCTTCTGAAAAAACGGTTGGCGGAGTTTGTTATATTTTTGTTCTACTTTTAGTATTTCCTCACTTGCTTGTTCATTAAGTCTGTCTATTTCATTTTGTACTTCGTCAATGTGTTCAATTGCTTCTTGCTGTTCTTTTTCTCCCTTCGGCAGGCCGGGAGAGGCAGACTTGTCCTCCAGTTTCAGGGACGGAGCCGATTTGGGTTTCTTGGACTGAGGCAGAGGCGCAGATTGCCGTTTCAGGGCCATGACACGAGGGAAGTGGCTAGAGGCCAGAGGCCAGATGCAGAGAGCAGGAAGAAACTCGCAGGAACTCGCATAGCCAACTTGTAATAAGCCACAATGACATAAAGAACAAAACTAGAATATGAGCTCTTGAGTATGATTCGAGACAACAAAACCACCAAATACCCTTAAATCTCACTCAGCCAAACCAAGTAGCTCCCTCCATATATAACAAAATGAGAAAAGCAAGAGAGAGCCAGGGGGCCTGACTTGATAAGTTCTTGACCTTAGGAAGGGCTAAGCCTGTGGATAGAGAAAAGTGTTGGAAATGAAGCATCCATATTTGTCATCAAGCAACTGTGTCCTTGACCTGTTCTCACGCTTGCCTCTTCCAATAGAATGGGAAGGCTGTCCCAGATGTTTAGCAAGGTGGGAACGGAGAACTTGTGGCTTGTTTCAGTGTGGGCCATGGGCCTGGCATGAAACAAAGGAATGATGGTTCTCCTTTCGCTGTTCCTGCTCCACCGCAATAACAGCTCCCTTGAGCCCCAAGGGAGGCAGGACTCACCGCTGATGTGAGCATAAACAGCCTGGCTTCACCCTGTAGCTAACGGGAAGCCCTTGCTACTCAGAAGGGCAAGTGGACTCCGCAGTTAATCAAGCAGCTGGGTGGACATTGTAGTTAATCAAATCAGATATTGTGGTATCAGCTGTATTTGAAACAAAAGAAGGGCAGAGGTCTCTAGTGAGTCTGTACTAACAGAATGGGAGATAAATTGTTCCAGAAATGAATTGCTGTTTAGAAAAGAAGAACGGGGGGGGGGGGCGATAATGGATCTGACTTTAATTCCTATCGCAGCTCTTTTGGAGGTTGCTATAGTGAGGCAAAAATGGCAATGTTAGAAAACTGGATTCAGAACCTCCAAAACTGGAATCTACTATTATGAAAAATGAGATATCTATCATGTGGCATGGATTCAATCATTGATGATGATTACTGATCTTCACACGGTTTCCATATTATCAAATTACTTAAACTTCCCAGTGAGAGCAATAGTTCAGCAAACCCTTTCCTCATTGCCAAGTGTATAATAATAAAATAATAGTAATATACACAACCTCACTTTTAAAATCAGATGTTTCCAATGCCCAGGACATTGCTGTAAACAATGTTATCATTCACTCTTCATAAATCAGTATAACATTGTTAACATATTTTCCAGAAAAGACCTCTGAGGTTCTGGGGGGTTACCTGAACTTCCATGGACACACAGCAGTTTTCAGTGGACCTGAAGTACTCTTCAAGCCTTGTACAGATTGACTCAGGACAGGGAGGGTCCCATGAAAGCAAATTCTCCTGTATTCGCTCTGGATTCCTAATTGCCACCAGGGTTGTAGTGGGGGAAAGATGACATCATCTCTGTCGCTGACACCCCAGTAACAAAGGATAGATCTAGATCAGCAGTAGGAAAGCCAATTAGAGTTATTTAACTGAAGTTCTATAAGATGCAGGAGCCTTCGGAGATGAAGACCCAGATCACGCTGCCTGGATAAAGAGAGGGATAGCCATGAAGACCTGTGACAGGGCACAGAGGATGCTACCTAAGCTTGCCGTATATGTAATGACAATCACAAATGGAACTGCAAAGGCTCAGACTCATTCCTGAACCTCTGTGTGACATTTGTTCTTTCCCAATGGCTATAGGATCGAATGTCTGTCACATAAGGACATTCAGAGGACACGGTCAAGAGTGGCCTACTAAGGGTTTGTGTCTGCCTTTGGGAAAAGATGTCATGGTTTCTGTGACTCTTGGAGGAGCGATGGGGGCAGGAAGGAAAGGAAGTCATCACAGAGAGTGTTCTTCCAGAGTTGTCAGCCTCACATACTCAGCATATGTCACACACAAGCTTCGGAACTCAGTATCTGAGATAAGATATATGGAATCCTCTCCTAGGAGTCTTGTGAACGAAATCTCAGAATACAGGTGTTGTCCCTGCATGGTCTTTGAAGGTCATTTGGCTCAAGACCTCAAGTGTTAAATTATGGACCTAAGATCCCCACTTAGGGTGATCACAAGTATTTATTTATTTATTTATTTATTTATTTATTTTTTTGGTTTTTTCGAGACAGGGTTTCTCTGTGGCTTTGGAGCCTGTCCTGGAACTAGCTCTGTAGACCAGGCTGGTATCAAACTCACAGAGATCTGCCTGCCTCTGCCTCCCGAGTGCTGGGATTAAAGGCATGCGCCACCACCGCCCGGAAAGTATTTATTTCTTAAATGGTAGACATTATAAGATGTAAACCTTTCAATTAAAAAAAAGTCCAGAGCAATGAGCATGACAGAGGTGTGGTTATCCCATCCTCAACCAGCCATTCCTAGCACAGGCATCCCAGCTGGTCCCCTCACTTGGTTCTTTCTTTTAATTGATTTTTTTTTTGAGCTCCACATTTTTCTCTGGTCTTCTCCTTGCCTCTCCCCCTCCCCTCCAACCGTCTCCCAAAGTCCCCATGCTCCCAGTTTACTCAGGAGATCTTGCCTTTTTCTACTACCCATGTAGATTAGATCTATGCATGTCTCTCTTAGGGTCCTCATTGTTGTTTAGGTTCTCTGGGATTGTAATTTGTGGGCTGGTTTTCTTTGCTTTATGTTTAAAATCCACTTATGAGTGAGTATATGTGATAATTGTCTTTCTGTGTTTGGGTTACCATTTGCCTGCAAAATTCAAGATGTCGCTCATTCTCCTTAAGGCCTATTGACTTGTGCTGCTAATACGAGAAGCTGACTTTCCAGTGATTCAAAGTGTGGTAACTGTTCCTTAGATCACTTGTTTTTTTTTTTTTTTTTTTTTTTTTTTTTTTTTTTTTTTTTTTTTTTTTTTTTTGGTCAGTGCCTTCAATGCTTAACATAAATACTCAACCAATGAAATGTTCAGTCACTCTGTCAACCTCACAGAAGTCTGGAGGAGTGTGAAAGTTTTTTTTTTTCAAATATTAGCCACTTGTGGAGGATCTGTGCCATACACAGGGTCAACCAAACTTATTATCGTGTATAAAAACGTTTGGCCAGAAATGAGGGCTCAGCTTAAAAGTGAGACCCATAGAAGTAGAAAGCAAAATTAGGGTAATTGGGCAAGGACTAGGGTATGGAAAATAAAGGGAAGAATTCATGGACAATGGGGCACAATTAGCTAGAAGGAATAACTTCTAATATTGTACGTCACAGGAAGATAACCAAAATTAACAACAATCAATATAGCTAGAAGAGAGATGTTTAAATGTCCTCAACATAAAGAAATGGCAAGCAATTGAAGACAGATCTGCCTATTATGCCAGCTGAGTTATCATACACTTTATACATATGTTGAATGTCACTCTGTACTTCATAAACATAACTATCGAGCCAATTAAAAATAAAAACATATCTGAAAAACATAATGATGCTTCAGGAGAAAGAATAAAATCATTCTGCTAGATACTTGAGTGGATTTTTTCTCCATCCTTAGAACAGCACAACAAAGTTTGCATTACTATTGACAAGCTCACAGAAAATGAACTCGAGGCCAGGCATAGTTTAATACCTGGTTCTCTGTCCTGTTCAAAGGAGCCAGGAATGGAAACAACCTAAATAATCTTCAAATGATGAATGGGTAATGAAAACGTGGTCCACACCCACAGTGGAATACTATTTAACTGTAAAGAAAGGTAAAATCACGAAATTTGTGGTAAATGGATAGAACTAGAAAATATACTGAATGAAGTACCCCAGACCCAGAAAGATGCTGTATGTTCGGTGTGGTCTGTGGTTGTTAGTTTGGAATCCTTAGATGTGAGCATATAACCTGGAGTCACTGCAGAAATTCGGAAAGTAAACAGGGACCATGGCAAGGGGTGGGGTGTTGGAGAAATAAAGAGGAGGATAACAGGACTCATTTGTTGTGAAGGGGATATGGGAAACATGCGCAGGGGAGACTTACTTGGGGAGGTGGGAGGAAGGGTACCACGGAGGAAGAAGGAGAGGGAGGGATGAATAACCACAGAAGGTTTGGAAAAGCTGTAGGCAGTTAATTATTTATGTTAAGATTATGTTATACATACTGATGTTTTGGCACTTGGGGTGACAATGATCACTGCAAATCATAGACTAGCAAAAACCCTAGTGTCTGACATGGGAAACTTCCTTTCAAGTTACTTATCAGGGGAGTTCAACAGACCACCCATACAACATAGGTTGTTGTTCTTGCCCATGGTGCCTTCCAGAAAAAGAAAGTAAGACTCTTACTTAAGATGCCATTCACTCTGGGCTCAGGACTGGAAGCAATCAACCTGGTTCTGATCAAGAAGCCTCCTCCCAGAGGATTAGCTCTCATAATACAGGAAGGTGCTGTGTAAGCTGCCAAGGAAGAAAAGCAATCAATAGTCCTATCCAGTTGGGACATCTTACAGTGACTTGCTTGGCAAGATAGCTCTAAAGGTTCAGTAGCTGCACTTATATCCTGGGAGTAGCCAACAGCCACTTAATTAGACATAAAACCTGCCCAGTAGAAAGAAATTCAGGCCTGCTACTGGTAGTTTAGCCAACTACTCATGGAAGGTAAGGCCATGAGCCTTAGAACAAAACCTGCTATTGCCACCTTTCTAAACCAGTGTTATCTTCAAACTGTGTTCTAAGTACTTATCTTCATATGCACAGGTGAGGGGAGTTCCCACCTCATCCAGGAAGCTTCTCTTTCCAGCAGACAGAGACCGTTACAGATTTCATAACTGGCCACAAGTCAGATACCAGATGACTATGGGGTGCCCACCCCCAGCCCATACATTTACCAAACAACCTCTACATTTAGGGCTCAGAGTACATGTGGAAGAGTTGAAGGGAAGACTGAAAGAGCCAGAAGATCTGGACATCTGCTGCAAGACAGTCTCTTCTTGAAAATTGATTGTAAATAAATAATAGTACCCAAAGTAGGGGAAGGTAGATATTTTCCAGAGAGCATGGAGAGCATAAAATAAGAGGAAAGCAAGAAAAATAAAGGTGATAAAACTATCTTTAATTTCAGCACTTAGGAGGCAGAAGCAGGTGGATCTCTGTGAGTTTGAGGCCAGTCTGGTCTACAGAGCGAGTTTCAGGACAGGCTCCAAAGCTATAGAGAAACCTTGTCTCATAAAAACAAAGCAAAACAACAACAACAAAAAAAACCTAAGACAAGCTCTTGTTAATACTTTTTGCTTTTATGCGAAGACTTGGGGAAGACAGAAAAGCGACTAAAATCAAGACTCTTCATCAAGAACACACTCTGCATACTCCATGAAAGCTTGAAGAAGATATTGAGATTAAAACAAACAAGTCCAATAAAGATAAAAATGACTTTTGCACCAAATAAGGAAAACAGGTTTTCTACAAAGAAACAAGCATCAGTTTAGCTCAGTTTCTTCCTTAGTACCCTAAATGCCAGCAGACAAAAAAAAAAAAATTAATGTTCTTCCTCTTTCAATGAGGTTTCAGAACTAACTGTTTTAAGCACAGTTAATTGTAAGAAAGCAACAGAAATATATTTTCTGGTAAATAGAAGATAGCATACAACCATAAATTATGCAACATTCCTGAAGAAATTACTTGAATGTTCAACCCATTTGACAAAAGAAGAAACAAAGTTAGATCAAGAAGGAAGAGACTTTAATATTAAAAGAGTTGTTTGGCCAATTCAGCAGCCCTTTGAGCGTGAGAAAGTGTGCACACACACACACACACACACACATACACATTCAAGCTCACCCACCCACACACTTGCACACACACATGCTTCATGTGCATTTGTTACATAGGAACTGGAGGCCTAAATCAAAAATTTAATGTCTTATTTTGCCACATTATGATAATTATGACTAATATGATATAAAGAATACTTGATTGGTCTTAGTCTCCATTCCCCGACATAGCTTCTAAAGTTCTTCGAGTTTTGCAAGAACTGCGTGCATCAAGGGTACTCTGCTGTCCCTACTAAGCCTCTTCCAGCCACACCAGAATTTCTGCTGATGCGGTGACTCCTGAGAACATGGCTGTCAGGCTCTCTATGGAAACCAGCTTCATGATAAGCAGGCCAGAGCATTCGTCTGTCTGTCCCTGCTCAGCTCTGCAGAGGAAAACAGGCTGAGCCTGAGTCAACCACCAGTGGTCATTGCTCCAGTCTCTCAGGCAAATGTAACCAGGTCTCCACAAAGTCCCTAAGGGACAGGGTTCAGAGAGTTTCTGGGTGGCTGAGGAGGTGCTGATGAGGGAGTAGAAGCCTGTCTCCCCTAACATACTTGTGCTAAGCATGTCCTCCGTGTGTCGACTCCCGAGTCTGAGCCTCTGCAATAAAACACATGTAGCCTATACACTTATCCCTGAGCATCGAGCTGCAAGAGAAACTCTCTCACACCATTCAATTCATAGCTCACAAGCCAGAAGATCAGGAGGCCTCATTTTCAAGTGCACTGCACCTTTAATCTCAGAAGCAGCTGGGTGTTGAAGAGAACCTCACATTGACAACTTAAAGGGAGGTTGTCTGTGAAGTTTAAGGCTAGACCTTTTGTTGTTGTTGTTAAAATGTCTTGTATCACAGAGTGGTGCCTCACCCTTCAGATCTAATGATTTTTGTAGGCAAGGTAAAACACTTGATAAGCCTGAGAGAACTGGGACGTTAGACATTCAGAATGTCTCCTGCAGAGAGCCGAGTGAACCGGAAACACTACAGGTCCATTTGTACTCACTGGCTTGCCAGCTGTCCTGTACACACTCCACTCTACCCAACTGACACAGGAAACTCCATGGATGGGTAACATGTGGGCACCAGGTCTGACACCCCCACCCCCTTGTTTGGACTGTTCATAGCAAAGTCTCATCAGCTACTGACCAGTCTTGGTTTAAGTTGAAAAACCAGTATCTTGAATATGGGAGAGGTCTCCAGAAGCTCCAGCTCCAGCTTCTGGCTCATTCCCAGGTTTTCATGGCATAACTGCCTGTGGTGTGGACCAGAGGCCTGGGCAACATCTCCTTTGCTATGTTCAAACCCAGAGGCAAGATGGCTTTGAGAATACAGGCATTTGCTACCATGTCCCATGGAGAGATATTATTTTTCTCTTGATTTTTGTTCGAAAAGTCTGGCCATTTTGGTCTGGTTTGTAGGAAGCGACACGCTTTGGGCGTGTTGTGAGTCTGTGTGGGGCGGCACATGTAGATGACATCATAAAAATCTGTTCGCTTTGAAACCGGAAGGACCCAGATTCACCGCTTGCCTTCCCGGGCAGCACTCGCATGGCCTTAGACAAGAGTGTTTCGAAAGCTGTGAGAATCGTGTCTGTGGCTGTCATTATGGGAAGAAAATGAGGCGTGGGGTGGGAGAGACATTACATATTCTGGTTCCTAGAGCAGAGAGTCAGAAAGCCTTTGTTCTGTCAACATTGCGTCTCTTATTACTTTTGGGTGTACACAAGGCCTTAAGATGGAGAAAGGAATTCTGCGATGTCTGGAAAGGAAGTGCTTACTGTCGCTTCCTCTCCTTCAGCAGCTCCAGGAGGGTGTGTTCAGTGTGTCCTGTGATCCTTAAACTGTAAATGCCCTTTTTATGACACCACTAACTGGCTGCAAAGGTGGAGGATGCATCGGGTTTGGTTGGAAGGAGCAAAAGGAGCTAGCTGGAAAGGGCTGTCGTTATAGAGCAGTTCTAGCCACCTTTCCCCAGAGAGATCCTGGGATGACGAAAGACCCGGTAGAAGTCCTACTGAATCTGGCCAATGTTCAGGCTTATTTTGTTGTCGTTCTCACATGGAAACTGTGTGTTAGCTCTGGATCAAGCTGGTCCCTACCTGCCTGTAATGGAGCCTTACATCCAAGCTCTTCTGCCTGTGCTTTTTCTTCACTGCAATGTTTGGCCAGTGGCCTAAGCTACTTGGCTATTTGGCTGTATCAGAAGGAAATTAGATTATAACTGAAGTTATTAGCCCAATTCTTTACTTGGTTAGTAGAACTACCTTTGCCTGGGTTTGGGCCACAAAGGGTAGAGGTTGTCATGGCTACACACCTTTGTAAGCCCTGAAGAAGAAGTTAGCAAATAAACGTGGGTCCACTGGTCAGATATTATTAGCAATTGAAAAACAAAATGCCAGGTTTAATTATGGACACAATTAAGATTCAATGATTTCCCGAGATTCCCTGGGCTGTTGTTATACACTATACTTTTTTTTTTCCCAGAGGAATAGCCTTCTGAGACAGATGTTCCGGTATCCATGGAATCCATATGTACTGACTCACAACAAAGCGAGCAGCCACTGACATTTGCATGTTGACTACTCCATGAGCTAGCATGGCATGATTATCCTGATCGGCTGATAAGGAAATGGAGGAGGAAAACATTAGGCGGCCAATTCCACACAACTACTAAATGGCTTCCCTGTCTTTAAATCCATACTGCTAACAAAGAAGGAGGTTCCTGGTGGCCCATTGGCTGTCAACTTCTGGCTTCTTGTCAGTGCTCTTATGCCCATACCTCAGAGTGCTAGCGGGGCTTCAACCTCAGTATCACCTTGAGTGAACACTGCCTTTTGACTCGATGAGACTGACACTCAGAGTCGTCAAATCTGCCCACAAAATCATGCAAGAGCTGTTGGCACACCTATAAATGGATGGACCTAGAAAACATTAGTTTGAGTGAGGTAACCCAGACACAGAAAGACAATTATCACATGTACTCACTCATAGGTGGGGTTTAAACATAAAGCAAAGAAAGCCAGCCTACAAACCACAATTGCAGAGAACTTAGACAACAATGCGGACACTAAGAGAGACTTATATAGACCTAATCTACGTGGGAAGTAGAAAAAAGACAAGATCTCCTAAGTAAATTGGGAGCATGGGGTCCTTGGAGGAGGGTTGAATTAGGGGAGGGTTGACGAGGGGAGGGGAGAGGCAGGGAAGGGAGCAGAGAAAAATGTAGAGCTCAATAAAAATAAAAAAAAAAACCTTTTAAAACCTTTTTTTTTTCTGAGACTTTGCAATCACTTTCTCTGTGCCAGGTGGTTAAGGAATCCCGAACCAGGGCATACTGAAACTATTTGTGTTGTCTGTGAAGCAAAAGTCCCCATGGAATCTATTTTGTGATTCTTTACTCAGCATGGAGATGCTAGTGTAAGACTTAATTTGTATCAAACACAAACTCTGTTAGGAATTTAAAGATTATCATTATAATGGCCACATAATGCTAATGATGTCTACTTGCTTTTAACATTTTAGTCTCCAAATGATTTTATATAGCAATTAATTTTTAATTCATTTTTCCTTTTATTTTTTTGTTTCGTTGAGATAGCCCATGGTGACCTGGAACTCACTATATGGCTTAGGTGACCTTATACTCATAGAGACCCTACCTCAGGCCCCCAAGTGCTGAGATTACAAGTGTGAACTAACCTGATTTATAGTTATAGTTAACCTTCATAAAAACAATATACAAGATAGTAAACTAACATGGCCTTTGGGTCTTGTTGTAGTTAGGATCTTTAATGTCCCTCAAAGGTCAGTGTATTGGTGGCTCAGTCCTCAAGGAATTGTTATTAGTGGAGAGTGGAATCTTAGGTGTATGAACAGGGAACATTTGCCTTAAATGCTACTGTGGGTTTGAAGTGTAGGATGGCTTTGCTGTTCTTCGATGTT
Source organism: Alexandromys fortis (assembly GCF_014885135.2). Classification (NCBI taxonomy): domain Eukaryota; kingdom Metazoa; phylum Chordata; class Mammalia; order Rodentia; family Cricetidae; genus Alexandromys; species Alexandromys fortis. Next base: position 6,620,188 of record NW_026067970.1, read on the forward strand.
CTCTAGTACAGTTCAGAGTTCCTCTGGTAAACATCTTGTGCTGCAAATCTTAACTTTCAGGGGAAGAGGGTAAATGGTAATCTTCCCAGAGGAATATGTGGAACAAAGATACACATGTAAACCCCTTTTCCCTCCCAAGTACCTCATTTTTGCTTGTGGTCGTTTGATTGTTAAGTGTGTTGTGTGTTTTATAAAGTTGGCAGGGTATGTCTTTGCCTTTCATTAGGACATGTCTTCTTTTCCGGGACCCCACCCTAAAACTTCTCCTAATGTGCTGTTTAGAATGAGAAAGGTTCCCATAGGTTCTGGTATTAAAATAATTAATTAGACCCCAATTGGTGATGCTATTTGGGTAGGTTTAAGAGGTGTGATCTTGCTGAAGGAAATACATCACTAGGGATGAACTTGGAGGTCCAGGAGCTTTGCATCATCCCCAGTTCACCCACTCCCTGATTCTTGCTTGCAGTTCAAGATGTGAGCTCTCAACTGCTTCTCCTGCCACGCCTTCTCTCTGCTGTCAGGAATCCGTGACGTGATGAACTCTTACCTCTCTGCAACTGTAATCCGATAAGTCCTTCCTTCTGCAAATTGCTGTGGTCATGGTGTTTTACCACAGCAACAAAAAATAGCTAAGACGGCAAATCTGAGGACAAAGAAGATGGCTTGCCATCCGATTAAAAAGATTTACCCGCAGACTTCAATAACTCAAAACAGTGAGCTGGTGGCTCAGACAGGTGAGCAAATAAAACTCACTTAAGGCAGAAAGGGTCTCTGATTTTAGAGAAATGAAATCAAACACAGAAATAAAGGGAGCTAGTTCATTTGGTGGACTGTATTCAGAAAACTGGCTTTTAGTATACACAGAAGGTAAGTGTGGGTCTGGATTTTATGCCATAGAGAAAAGTAACTCCAGAGATGTTCAGGGACTAGATATAAAGGTAAAACCCTGAGTAATAAGGTAGAATACAAAGTTTTTAAAAATCATTAGGGTGAGGAAACATTTTTTTATATTAAAAACCCAAGGTATAAGCCATATAGTGAAAACTGATTCTGAGAAAATCAAAATTAAAGAGCTCTGTTCAGTGAAGGTTTCTGTAGAAGAGAGCAGCATATGGGTGGCAGATTAGGGCATATTTGTACCTGTGAAAACCAAGAAAGGATTGATTTAGAAAACACAAGGGGCTCTTAGGAACTAAGCAGAAACACAGATAAATGGTTGAAGTCACTACCTCCACCCTAGTCCACCACCAGAGAGAAAGTAAATCAGCCTACAACAATAGGCCTGTAGCAATGGTGTGACATTCAGTCTTTGAGACTTCCTGAGACCTCCAAGCACAGTCTCTTTGAATTAAAAGAAGAGCAAGGTTCTAGTGTGCTATGTACATTCATAACACCACAGATTCCAAACCATAAGCACGATTTTGTACAAAGCAAAGTATCGATCCTATGAGTTTCACCAATTGACTAAATTTCTGAATCCCACCTATAGGAGTATTTCTCAGGCACTCTTACAAAAGTTCACGAGGATCAGTTGTGAAAAATCGTGTTCAAAATGAAATTGTGGGTAAGTGTAGCATTGGTTCCTGCTAAATCTCCTTCCATTTTGTAAAGAACAAACACAGTCAGCTGAATGTCCTGCTTCTTAAATGATGTGTAGAACCATATAGGCAGGGAATCAGATAAAGTGCACCTCCCAAAGAGGAATCAGGATCCTCCTGGCTGTGGTGTGTGGGAGAGACAGCTTTTTCGGGTACTTGAAAATGGCACGTGACATGCCGCATCACTATTAGATATGGGAGCAGATGAGAGGGGGAGGTTCCCAGAGAGCAAGAGGACCAGCAAAGGGTCAGGTACAACTGAGAAATGTTCAGACTTGAGCAGGTGTCATAAATCATGTAAATAGAAAAACCATTTGAGAGGACTTAGGAGGAAGAGGTGAGAGGAGTTGGTTATGATGCGGATGAAGGAGGAGGCAGAAACTAAGGATAATGCAACGGTTTTGGTTTGGATTTAAAACAGTGGTCTCATTATTAATTGAGATCTGACATACGAAGGGGCATTTCCTGCAGTTTACAATTATGTTTGTAAATAAAGAAAAGTCATTGGCTTTTATGTTCTGATCCTTTAATTATTTTTATTTTATTTCTTTATTTTACATTCCAGCCACCGTTTTCCCTCCCACCCCTTCTTCTGCTGTCCTTTCCTCCTCTCCAGTCCACTCCCCCCCCCCCCCCCCCCCCCC
>NW_026067970.1:6622627-6640188 GCF_014885135.2 Alexandromys fortis
CCCTCCTCCCCCGCCCCCCCCCCCCCCCCCCACTCCTCCCAAAGGGTAAAGGCTCCCATGAGGAGTCAACAGAGTCTGGCACATTAAGTTGGGCCAAAATCAAGGCCCTCCCCACTGTATTAAGGCTGAGCATGGCATTCAACCATAGGGAATGGGTTCCAACAAGCTAGCTCTTGTACCAGGAATAGATTCTGGTCCTACTACCAGGGGTCCCTCAGGTAATACGAGCTTCAGCACTGTCTCCCACATGTAGAGGACTACTTCAGTCCCATGGAGGCTCCGCAGCTTTCAGTCTAGAGTTCATGATTTTCCACGAGCGTGGTTCAGCTCTCTCTGTAGATTTCTCCATCATGAGCTTGACCTCCCTTGCTCATATATCCCCTCCTCCCTCTCTTTGAATACCCCAACTCTCATCATAGAGCCTTCATCCAGTAACTGGTGGAACCAGAGGCAGAGATCCACAACAAGAGTCTTTAATTTTCACCAATAAGAAATCACAGAAGCAAGTATTTGCTATTGACTAGCGTGTTGCTTCCAGTGTAGCTGGATCCTGCAAACCTTGCTAGGAGCAGTGAGGGAATGAAGAAAAGACAGAAATACAACACACATGCAATAAATCTGGGATCAGGTGGGCCATGACCACTCTGATGCAGTGCCATGAACTGCGGCCACAACCTGGAGTCTCATCAAGTTTGTTAGATATGGCACAGGAGGAGGCGTTAGACAGTCTTGGTGGGAGGTATCTATAGGGGAGTGGTCTCAGGCTGTAAACACTGGGAGGAGAAAGCTGGGGTCAACAGTTCTTGCACACGCTAGCCAGTTATTCAGAAACACTCAACTTGCACGCACTTTCAGCATACATAGTAGGAATGTGGGACGTCTTTGAGCCTCACCACAGAGGAAAGGTTTTGCCAAATTCCCATGGCTCTGAGACATTGATCACGCTATAGCTAGACCCATGTCGAACAGTATACAATCAGTCAGGGCTTCATCTACAGTTAACATTCCCTCAAGGCTTCCTCCATCCCTTTAGGTGTGGTAAGTGATATTATGGGATATATGTAAGGCACAGTAATAAGATGAGGGAGGGTACATTAGCATTACCTTTAGAGGAACATAGAGTAGAAGCGAAAAGTTAAACTCTATACTCGATTAAGTGGGTTTGAATCTGGTTATTACTCTGGTGATCCCTCATCATGGGCCCCTGTGCCTTACCGACAAAACAGGATTATCTACGTAATATGATTGATATGTTCTTTAAATCAAAATGCTATTGAAGATCTAAAACAGGTGAGCAAGGGATCAAAATGAGAGCTATAAAAGATATTGGAAGCCCAACCCTGCAAGCATTGAGACCTTGGTGACCCTGTGATTATATTAAGAGGTTGTGGAACCTTTAAGAGGTAGAGCCTAGCAGAAGGTCTTCAGGTCATGGGGAATACTACCTTTGGAAGAGATTAAGGTAGCTCTTCGGAGGCCTCTGAGTTGGTTCTCAACAAAAGATTGTACAAGACAACAAGCCAAGTCATTTTATATATCCCTTGGCTTCCTATCTGGAATTGCCTCTCCCATCCTCCCAACCTTTGATCCCATACAACACAAGGTAATCTAGCCAGGAGAGGCCCCATTAGATACAACACCACACTACTTGAACTTTTGATCTCTAAAATTATGGACTAAATAACTTTCCTTTTAGCAAATTTCTCACTTTAGGCATTTTCTTATAATAGCAGAAAACATTCAAATACATGGGCTAACCTGGAACTTGTCAAACAGGAAGACCAATGAAAGAGTACATGCAAATTCATGAGGCCAGACAGAACAGACGATCTGGGAAATTTGATTATTACAGGATCACTGGAAAGTATAGCATGTATGTCTGGTGTCAGAGACAGTTGGGGCTGGACATGGTGCCCTGTGAAGTCTTGGTTTTTTTAAACCAAACTATGCTAGTCTTTCCGGCCCTCCCTTCTATTGCCTGCCACTGTCCCCTCCAGGCTGCCTTTCCACTGTTTGCTTTTTGTCTTGAATGGTTATTCATCAATTGACATGATCGGTTAAGATTTTGACCTATACAGTTCTGCCCACATCAGTTATGTTCTTTAAGACAAAACGCCAAAAGTTCCTTGTTAGGACATCTCTGAGTTCCCACAGCATCTTATTTCACCCACCAAGGTGGACCTCACAATGCTCAGGACTCATCCTGATCCTTCGATGTGACAACCGGCAATATCAGGCAAACTCTTGGTTTTCTTCTAATCAGTGTTCAGCTTCTTATGTTCCCTGTCTGGTCTGTGTTGTATCCGAGGAGGTTCTTCCAGACTCTTGAGCCCTTTGATCCTGAGTAATCACATGCTAAACAAGTACTAGCTAATAACAGTTAGGGTCTAGTTACACTTTTACGGGTATGAAATGGAATGACTGCTTCTGTATCTTGCTCATGTTCTTTGGGCTAATTGAATCTAAGCCTATATTACCAAGCAGCTCACCTCTCTGGCAGGTAGCTGCAAAGCTCAGATAATGAACATGATACCATTTGTTTCCTAAGCTGAAATCTTTCATTTTCTTTTGAAACAGGGTCTCACTATATATACTTGATTGGACTGGAGTTCACTCTGTAGATCTCACTGTCCTTGAACTCACAGATTTTCTGTCTGCCTCTGCCTCCCAAGAGCTGGGACTAAAAAGCACACATTACTCTCCAGCAGAAGTCTATAATCTTTATAGGAACAATTCAAGAAGAAATGTTGCCAGTCAAACAAAGGAAAGAGAAACCATCTGAAAGGGAAATGAAACTTCATGTGGCCAGCAGAAAAATCAAGTGAGTCTAAAGAAAGAAAGGAGATGGGAGCTGCAAAAATCAAGTTTTCTTTCCAGAGCAGAAAAGGTCATGGTCAAGGTCGCCCGAAACAAACTAAACTTCAGATCATGACGACCACGGGCAGAGGCTAAAGAGATGGACACATAGGGAGTATCTAAGGGGCTATCCCAAGTTATAGCAAACTGACCACAGGCAGCTCTTATGAGGAATTATTCTCGAGGGTCTATAACCTTGTCCAAAGGACAGCTAAGCTCAGAGACAGAATGAGAAGCCGCACCTGCTGCCCTGTGGCTTTTGGCAAAGCGTACTGTCTTTTTGAGCCTTAGATTCTCACATGTCGAACACAGGTGAGGAAACAAATCAAAACGGCTTTCCTGCCTCGGGTACCCAAGAAAGTCCTTACATACGAAAGCAAACAAAGGGGGCAGTGCTGCCGGAGGCATCAAGCCCACACAGAGGGCGCACACTGCAGTCCTTACTGCCATGGCACCAGGGAAGAAGTGTAAACAGGAGTTTGCGCTTCATTTTCAAGTCTTCGCCCGTCTGTGGGAACCGGGAAATATCAAGGGCAGAGGTCTGACCTAGGGATAAAATTACCGATTCATTCCACCTTCTTTTCAGGGTTCTTATAACAATTAACTTGCCAAGTTTCAACCACAAGACCATATGTTTGCTAGGTCACGTGGAGGAAAGGGGTTTATTCTGATGTTTGTTTGCAGATTCCAGCAGTGCGGCAGATACCACACTGGACAAACTCAATCTGTCAGGAGGCTTCCCTGCACCAGAACGTGGGAAAGTATTCCAAACGCATGTGAATTAAGAAAAAGTTTTATTTACTGTATTTTGTGTGTATGAGTGTTTTGCCTGCATGCACTGTTAAGTGCTGCATGCGTGCCTAGTTCCTATGAAGCCGGATGAAGTGCTAGATGCCCTGGAACAGGAGTTATGGACTGGATGATGTCCTGTGGGTGCTGGGAGCTGGACCTACTCCTCTGGAATAGTGGTGAGTGCTCTTGACCACAGAGCTATCTCTCCAGCCTGTCTTCGGAAGTTTTCAGAGGAGAACCCCATGCTTGAGTCCTCCCCAGCAGACTTGTTGGTAAATACCTAGGCCCTTTCCAGGATGGTGTTGCTTTTGATGATAGGCCCAGCAACTGGGAAGTCTTGAAGACCCTTCTGAACTAGCAAAAGAATACTCACATATGCCAAGGATTGTTTTGGTATTTAATGGGGACTAGTATTCTAATTTTTTTTTTTTTTAGCAGTTGCTAAGCAGTGATGGCATCCCAGCTAGGTTAGTTATCAACCAAACCATTTGCCCATCTGAGCACAAAGAATAAGCAAAACACAAAACTATTCCCTTAGAAGCTTTTCTTTCATAACTACACGTAACATTACTAAGTCCAGACACTAATGGGATGGAGATGTGGCTCAGTGGTTAAGAGAGCTTGCTACCCTTCCCGAGGACATAAGTTCAGTTCCTAGCACCCACATTGGGTGGCTCACAATTACCTGTAGCTCCAGCAGATTCAACATTCTCTTCTGGTCTCCAGGGGCACCTGCACAAATTAGCACAAAAATACACAGACACATACCCACACATAAATAATATGTGGAGCCTTTATTCTACCCAAATTCCTGTGTGGGATTTCTAGGTGGTAAGTTAACCCTCTAGACAATATCCTTTTCTTCTCCGCCTTCACCTCTCCACCTTACATTTGTATAGTTAGATTTTTTTTACCAAAAGGGCTGCTTGGCATTGCTCCATCCTATTCTGGTATCGTAGATGGTGCTCTTTGCCTTCAGATTCTCCAAGCAGTTGAAGCAAAGTTTAACTCTCCCAATTCCGTTCCTTAGGAAAGCACTAATGCTTCCAGAGTCATAGAGGTCATCATTCTACAGACACCCCCCACCACGCCCCACACACACACCCCAGATTAGCTCATCCTCTGTGGATCTGGCCCTCAACCTTTCTCAGTGAGATCTCATAGCTAATCTGAATTTCTGGTGCCCCAGTCCTCAAACTCCACTCATCTTCATAGTCCCTTTTGCCAGTCTTGGGTCCAGCATGAAGCAGAGGTCAGGACACCTTCAGGAAACAGAAATGCCAAGAACCTCCTCCAGCCAGATTCATTTCTGAGGGGGCTGTGCTCTCCAGGTCCCCTCTTCTGAATGTCCCTGTTGGCTCAGGAAAACGAGTTTTTCCTTAGAACAAATGGGCGTGGAGTATGCAAATATTCTGCAGGATTAGTCAAATGCTGGACTGCTTCCTCCAGACACTGCCCTGACTGACTTTCAGACAGTTTAGGAGTGGAGCTTGGGGCAGGTGGATGGGGCTGGGGACCCAGAAGGGGTCTTAGTGAGCCATTGGGAGGTGAGTAGCTGGGAGGCTGCTGAGCAGCTTTGGGGAGACTTGTGAGCAGCTGTCGAGGGGGCCCTGCTGAGCAGTGGCTTTGGAGAAACACTGCTTGTCCCCAGAACTCTACTCCAGCTGGGAAGGTAAGAGTGTTTGCCAACTTTGTGTGTGAGTCACAGTGCCTGGCAGGTTCTTGGGCTACCTGAGTTCTCCTGTTGCCCTCCATCTATTGTGGGGACTCTTGGGATTGTAACCTGAATAACAGGCTCACATGGAATGCAGGTTAAATCGACCAAACTGGGGTTGCTAGAAACAAAGAGGATATCAATGTTGTGGGTGCTGAAGGTATTGAAGAGGTCACTGGGGGGAAACACTAATTAGAGTTAGAGGAAATAAGAATTCACAGGTGAGTGCTAGGTGATTTCAGGGAAAGAGAAGAAGAAATGGAAGGAGTGTGAGGGGAGCAAAAGATAGGACAGACAGATGGACAGACTCACAAGCACACACATATACTACACATACACACACACACACAACAAAAAGCTCAATTTCTAAGTTCTAACTGGTGATGTTTGGTGTGAACATGCCATTCTAGAATGAATTTTAGAATAATAATTTGATTTCTCTTTAACAGATATGGATTGTAATTAATTAAACACCTGTTTAACATTAAACGCTAATGAAATTAAATGTTCCAACCAAGAAGTAGAACATACTTGTGTATATTTGTGTGTGTGTGTGTGTGTGTGTGTGTGTGTGTGTGTGTGTGTGTATTACAGAGGAACAGCCAAGAATGTGGAGTGTAGAATTTGGAGACAAATTTTTGTTTTGTTTCGATTTGATTTTATAGAGAATCATTTGGAGATAACTTTTATTCTGTTTTATTGCTTCTCAATAATTAAAATCATAATGTTATAAAGGCAGTGAAGGAAATGCTCTGCTTTCTCGAGCATCAGTGAAAACCAGAGGTGATGCAATGGACTACAATACAGTCACTAAAATGAAGCATGTATGAGATTGAACATGTAGGATGCGGCGAAATGAACAGTGTGTATGCCTCGGGCTAGGCAAGAATATAAACTTGGCTTTACCTATCTCTGCTCTCGCACATGCTCGCCATGAGCCAGCCTGATCTACTTCTTACATAAGAAATGGTGTTCAGAGGGCGCATACGTGAGAGAAGGAGGACAGGGAACTAGAGAACAGATGCCAAGGACCACGCAGAGTGAAGGGAAGGTGTGAGCTGACCCATTTTCATGGGTTGAGTGGATGAAGCCAGCACACAGCAACCTGGACATTTTCCAGAGAATTGAGGACGCAGAGCTGAGTAGGATGTAGGGGCTGAGAGCTTAGAGATAACAACTTCCTTCTAAATCACCCATTCATCTGTTATTAACTTCCAAATTTAGAGTGCAAAAATGATGAGTTTCCTTGTATGTTACATAGATATCATTGTACTTTGCATATTTCATGTCTTTATTACCCTCTTGTCCTTCATTTCCCCGCCTATAATCATCTTTCTCCACACCAAATAGTCCTCTTATAATTTCATGTCATATATGTATTATTATATATGTTAATATAGATGCATATATTAAAATCTAAAGCTTGCATAGGAGAGAAAATATGATATCTTTCTTCACTCCCACTACTACCCTATTTGTTCCCTCCCCCCTCTTCCTTTAGATTCATTCTTTCTCTCTCATACTCTTTCTACACACACACTACACAATTGAATCTAAAGTCTGTGTATGAGACAAATATGCAGAATTAGTCTATCCAAACTTGACTTATTTTGCTTAACATAATGTCCATTTTCCTGTGAATTGTACAATTCCACTTCTCTTTATGGTTGAATAAATGCTCTTGTGAATATGTACCACATATTCCTTTTCTCCTCATGTGTTAGGCATTGGCCTGGTACTGATACGTAAAAGGTTGGCTTTTAGGAATAGTGTTGTAATAAACACGAAGGTGTGGATATCTCTGTGGTGTGCTGACTTAGAATCCTTCAGTTATACACCCAGGGATGGCATAGCTCCATCATGTGGGATTTCTATTTTCGGCTTTCAAGACCCTCCTTATTGACCACCATTGCGGTTTATACTAATTAATAGTTTGCATTCCTACCAGTATGTTGTAAAGCTCTCTTTCTTAAATTTTTGCCAGCACTTGTTTTGTTCATGACACGCACTCTAACTGGGGTGACATAGAGTTCCAAGGTAGACGGAAGTTTCTGCCCAACCCAGGCCTGCAAACGTTCTGTCCCAAAGAAACACACAGAGGTTTGTATTAATTATAAACTGTTTGGCCTATTAGTTCAGGATTATTATTAATTATCTCTTACAACTTAAATTAACCCTTAATTCTTATCTATGTTTAGCCACGTGGCCTTGGTACCTTTTCTCAGTGCAGTATTTTCATTTTTCCTTCTCTGCATCTGGGTGGTGACTGAAAACCGAGCTTTTCCTCTTCCCAGAATTCTCCTAGTCTGGTAACCCCGCTGATACTTCCTGTCTGGCAATCAGTGCTTTATTAAACCAATACAAGTGACTATTTTTTACAGGGTACAAGAACATTATCCCACAGCATTCTAATGGTGTTCTAATTTGCATTTCCCTGATGGCTAAGGAGATCAAACATCTTCATGTGTTTATTGGCCGTGTGTATGTACATGTGTGAGTATATGTATATGGTGAAAGTTTGCATTCAACTGTGTATGCAGGTGTGAGCGCCTGTATGGGTTTGCACATGTGTGGAGGTCAAAGGTTGACAACATATGGCCTCTTAAGTTGCTATCAACCTTATTTTTCAAGACAAGGTCGCTTACTAAAAATTTGGCTTGCCAATTAGCCAGATTGATGGGTCAGTGGGTTTCAAGGATCCTCCTGTCTTCCTCGTCTCTCTGACCATGCTGGAATTGTGGCCATTCATTTGCCAGCCTAGCTGTTATGCAGGGACTGGGGTTTAAAACTCATAGTCTCATGCTTGTGTGGCAGTATTTCACCAACTCTGAGCCATCACAGCCCCTGTATTTCGTCTTTTAATAACTTGTTTACTAATTTACTTGTTTATTAATTGAAAGACTTGTGATATATTTTTCCATGTTTAATTTTTTAGTCCTTTGTAGACTCTAGGTTTTAATTTCTTTCCCAATGTAGAGTTAATAATGATCCTGCAACTCTATAGGCTGTCTTTCCATGATGTCAGTTATTTCTTTTGCTGTGCAGAAGCATTTATATGGTATGCAGTAGTGCTTGTCAACCTTTGCTCTTAATTCCTGAGCAGTTAGAGAACTTTCCAGAAAGTCCTTGCCTGTGTCAGTACTTTGAAGCATTTCTATTATGGTTTTTTCTCCTGCTAGAGGTTTATAAGTTTAAGGTCTTACATTAATATTTGATATATTTGAGTTGGGTTTTGTAAGGAATGATGGGCTCTGGTTTTATTCTTTCACCTTAGTGTTCCCAACAAATTTTGTTGAAGAGGCTGTCTTTTTTCCATTGTATGTTTGTGGAACATTTGTCAAAAAATAGAAGACTGATCTTAAACTGTAGTACAGAATCACAGTAGCACATACCTCATGACTGGGCACAAAAACACACTCAGAGATGAACTTACACAGCTACAGCCCTCTGTGATCTATTGACAAGTGGGACAAAAACACATGTTTTCCTGACTTTAGGACATTTTATGTTATGAATGCTTTAAAAATGTTTCTATGCCTTTAGAACTTGTTCTTCTCTTTCTTCCATGCCTATTATCGATGGACTTGGTGTTTTCAGAGTGCCCTGTCTATACTGGAATCTACACTGCTACCTTATTATCACTTTATCTCGGCCCTTGGTTGCTTTTGTTCCTCTACCTTGTCTTCAAGCACAGTTGTTCTTCCACTTCCTCCACTAGCCTCTTGTGGAAAGTTTCCACAGAGCTTTTTATTGGACTTATATTTCCACGAACAGCATTTCAGGTTCCTTGTCAACATTCATACCTTTGTTGCTTTCCTCTTTCACAGTTTACAGTCTTCCTTATTTCATTCAACTGTTTGTGTTCGCAGCAATGAGCTTAATTTTTTCTTTGATTTTTTTGAACATATTTAAAATCATTCTTTGAGTTCTCTGTCTAGGTGTCTTAGTTATTGTTTTATTGCTGTGAAAAACACCATGACCCAGGCAACTTATAAAAGGAAGCATTTCGTTGGAAGCTTGCTTACATCTTTAGAGACATAATGCATGATTATCACTGCAGGAGGCATGGCAGTAGGTAGGCAGGCCTGGGGCTGGAGCAGTAGCAGAGAGTTTGCATCCCAATCCAGAGGCAGAAGGAAGAGAGAGAACAGGATTGGGCCTGGGTAGAAGCCTTTGAAACCTCAAAGTCAACCACGAGTGACACACTTCCGCTACCTAAGCCACACCTTCTCTAACAGGGCCACACCTCCTAGTCATTTCTAAACTCTCCACCAACTGGGAAACAAACATTTAAATATAAGAGCCTTTGGTGGCCATTCTCATTCAAACTACCACACTGAAGTTTTACACCAGAGGCCAGTACTGTAAGAGTGATAGTCTTGAAGGAACTAAAGTTGCCTTAAATTTTTGTGTTTCCCCTATTGTTGCATTGAAGTTAATGTCTCTGGTGCTATACCCCCCTTTTTTTTGGTTTATTTTATATACCAAAGTATTCTTTTAGTTGAAATATTTTTAGTGTGTCTTGAATGTAATGTAGCATAGCTGAATGTGTTGTTTAGAAAATAGTTCCTCAGTCCAGGAGCTCAAAGAAGTGGTATAAATGTTCATCAAGAAAGATTTATCTGCATCTATTGGAATGATAAGGAAATTTCTTCTGTGAGGTATATTTATGAAGTACATTATACTTACTTATTTATATATATTGGCCATTATTGAATCCTTGGAGTTGATTATGGTTCATTATCTTCATAATGTGTTTTGAAATTCTATTTGCTAGTATTTTTTGAGAATTTACATCCATATTCATCAGTGACGATGGCTTATAGTATGAATATCATATGTCAATGTTCATAATATTCTATCCATTTTAAGGATCATGCTATTCAATCTCCTGAACATCCTATTAGAGTAATTCAAGTGCAAGTTTGAGAGGGAGAAAGAGAGGAATATTCTGGGAGGTGTCAAATTTGAAATATTTTCAGAGAAAAGAATTGCTGTTGTACATAACCCACACACACTCCTTTTGGAAAGCTCTTTGAATGACTTCTTACAAAGTGTACTCAATTGATATGATCCTGTTCCTTTTCTTAGTTATGCTTCTAAGTCTGTGAAATTCAGTTATGAGTATACCACATTCCAGATGGTTCAAATCTCATATCGTGGTCTCAGGGGTGATGGGGTATCTTGTAAAGGGGACAGAAGGCTGTAGCTTAGTCAGAAATGGCAAGACTTAAAAAAGAAATAGCTTTTGTTAAGGAACACAGGTAATAGAAGATGGGGCTAAGATTTGAATCTAAGTCTGTCTCACTGATGTTTATGCAACTGAGAGAAATAACAAAATTTGCCTGGATACAAAAGCTTTCTGTCCTCAGATAGCCATGATTAGAGCCTTGCATGTTCTTTTTCACATGCAACTGACAAAAAAAAAGACTTGTGGAAAATGTGTCTAGCACCCAAGTTACTTTACTCAGTGGTATCTGTGAAACTAGCAGTGTCTACTCTGCTGAATGATAAGAGATGAGCATACGGCATTGTCTTAATCAGGGTTGCTGTTGCTGTGATCAAGAACCATGAGAAAAAAAGCTGCTGGAAAGGAAAGGGTTTCTTTTGCTTACACTTGCAGATCACAGTTCATCACCAAAGTAAGTCAGGACATGTTCACAGGGCAGGAGCTATGCCATCCACAAATGAGCAGTGCCCTCCCCATCAACCACTAGTTAAGAAAATGCCCTATAGGCTAGTGTACAGAATCTTATAAAGTCATTTTCGTGTGTGTGTGTGTGTGTGTGTGTGTGTGTGTGTGTGTGTGTGTGATGGAGTAGATTGCCTTACATTATAGGAGCTGATAGTCCAGCAATGGTTGTCCTCATGCTGAGTACGGAGATAAGCCAGACTAGAAGGCTAAAGAATCTGGCACCTAATTCAGGGAGAGGAACAAAGGCAGGAAGGTACAGATTACTCTGTCCTCAGAGTACTATACTCCGGAGACACACACACACACACACACACACACACACACACACACACATACACATTCAAGCTCACCCACCCACACACTTGCACACACACATGCTTCATGTGCATTTGTTACATAGGAACTGGAGGCCTAAATCAAAAATTTAATGTCTTATTTTGCCACATTATGATAATTATGACTAATATGATATAAAGAATACTTGATTGGTCTTAGTCTCCATTCCCCGACATAGCTTCTAAAGTTCTTCGAGTTTTGCAAGAACTGCGTGCATCAAGGGTACTCTGCTGTCCCTACTAAGCCTCTTCCAGCCACACCAGAATTTCTGCTGATGCGGTGACTCCTGAGAACATGGCTGTCAGGCTCTCTATGGAAACCAGCTTCATGATAAGCAGGCCAGAGCATTCGTCTGTCTGTCCCTGCTCAGCTCTGCAGAGGAAAACAGGCTGAGCCTGAGTCAACCACCAGTGGTCATTGCTCCAGTCTCTCAGGCAAATGTAACCAGGTCTCCACAAAGTCCCTAAGGGACAGGGTTCAGAGAGTTTCTGGGTGGCTGAGGAGGTGCTGATGAGGGAGTAGAAGCCTGTCTCCCCTAACATACTTGTGCTAAGCATGTCCTCCGTGTGTCGACTCCCGAGTCTGAGCCTCTGCAATAAAACACATGTAGCCTATACACTTATCCCTGAGCATCGAGCTGCAAGAGAAACTCTCTCACACCATTCAATTCATAGCTCACAAGCCAGAAGATCAGGAGGCCTCATTTTCAAGTGCACTGCACCTTTAATCTCAGAAGCAGCTGGGTGTTGAAGAGAACCTCACATTGACAACTTAAAGGGAGGTTGTCTGTGAAGTTTAAGGCTAGACCTTTTGTTGTTGTTGTTAAAATGTCTTGTATCACAGAGTGGTGCCTCACCCTTCAGATCTAATGATTTTTGTAGGCAAGGTAAAACACTTGATAAGCCTGAGAGAACTGGGACGTTAGACATTCAGAATGTCTCCTGCAGAGAGCCGAGTGAACCGGAAACACTACAGGTCCATTTGTACTCACTGGCTTGCCAGCTGTCCTGTACACACTCCACTCTACCCAACTGACACAGGAAACTCCATGGATGGGTAACATGTGGGCACCAGGTCTGACACCCCCACCCCCTTGTTTGGACTGTTCATAGCAAAGTCTCATCAGCTACTGACCAGTCTTGGTTTAAGTTGAAAAACCAGTATCTTGAATATGGGAGAGGTCTCCAGAAGCTCCAGCTCCAGCTTCTGGCTCATTCCCAGGTTTTCATGGCATAACTGCCTGTGGTGTGGACCAGAGGCCTGGGCAACATCTCCTTTGCTATGTTCAAACCCAGAGGCAAGATGGCTTTGAGAATACAGGCATTTGCTACCATGTCCCATGGAGAGATATTATTTTTCTCTTGATTTTTGTTCGAAAAGTCTGGCCATTTTGGTCTGGTTTGTAGGAAGCGACACGCTTTGGGCGTGTTGTGAGTCTGTGTGGGGCGGCACATGTAGATGACATCATAAAAATCTGTTCGCTTTGAAACCGGAAGGACCCAGATTCACCGCTTGCCTTCCCGGGCAGCACTCGCATGGCCTTAGACAAGAGTGTTTCGAAAGCTGTGAGAATCGTGTCTGTGGCTGTCATTATGGGAAGAAAATGAGGCGTGGGGTGGGAGAGACATTACATATTCTGGTTCCTAGAGCAGAGAGTCAGAAAGCCTTTGTTCTGTCAACATTGCGTCTCTTATTACTTTTGGGTGTACACAAGGCCTTAAGATGGAGAAAGGAATTCTGCGATGTCTGGAAAGGAAGTGCTTACTGTCGCTTCCTCTCCTTCAGCAGCTCCAGGAGGGTGTGTTCAGTGTGTCCTGTGATCCTTAAACTGTAAATGCCCTTTTTATGACACCACTAACTGGCTGCAAAGGTGGAGGATGCATCGGGTTTGGTTGGAAGGAGCAAAAGGAGCTAGCTGGAAAGGGCTGTCGTTATAGAGCAGTTCTAGCCACCTTTCCCCAGAGAGATCCTGGGATGACGAAAGACCCGGTAGAAGTCCTACTGAATCTGGCCAATGTTCAGGCTTATTTTGTTGTCGTTCTCACATGGAAACTGTGTGTTAGCTCTGGATCAAGCTGGTCCCTACCTGCCTGTAATGGAGCCTTACATCCAAGCTCTTCTGCCTGTGCTTTTTCTTCACTGCAATGTTTGGCCAGTGGCCTAAGCTACTTGGCTATTTGGCTGTATCAGAAGGAAATTAGATTATAACTGAAGTTATTAGCCCAATTCTTTACTTGGTTAGTAGAACTACCTTTGCCTGGGTTTGGGCCACAAAGGGTAGAGGTTGTCATGGCTACACACCTTTGTAAGCCCTGAAGAAGAAGTTAGCAAATAAACGTGGGTCCACTGGTCAGATATTATTAGCAATTGAAAAACAAAATGCCAGGTTTAATTATGGACACAATTAAGATTCAATGATTTCCCGAGATTCCCTGGGCTGTTGTTATACACTATACTTTTTTTTTTCCCAGAGGAATAGCCTTCTGAGACAGATGTTCCGGTATCCATGGAATCCATATGTACTGACTCACAACAAAGCGAGCAGCCACTGACATTTGCATGTTGACTACTCCATGAGCTAGCATGGCATGATTATCCTGATCGGCTGATAAGGAAATGGAGGAGGAAAACATTAGGCGGCCAATTCCACACAACTACTAAATGGCTTCCCTGTCTTTAAATCCATACTGCTAACAAAGAAGGAGGTTCCTGGTGGCCCATTGGCTGTCAACTTCTGGCTTCTTGTCAGTGCTCTTATGCCCATACCTCAGAGTGCTAGCGGGGCTTCAACCTCAGTATCACCTTGAGTGAACACTGCCTTTTGACTCGATGAGACTGACACTCAGAGTCGTCAAATCTGCCCACAAAATCATGCAAGAGCTGTTGGCACACCTATAAATGGATGGACCTAGAAAACATTAGTTTGAGTGAGGTAACCCAGACACAGAAAGACAATTATCACATGTACTCACTCATAGGTGGGGTTTAAACATAAAGCAAAGAAAGCCAGCCTACAAACCACAATTGCAGAGAACTTAGACAACAATGCGGACACTAAGAGAGACTTATATAGACCTAATCTACGTGGGAAGTAGAAAAAAGACAAGATCTCCTAAGTAAATTGGGAGCATGGGGTCCTTGGAGGAGGGTTGAATTAGGGGAGGGTTGACGAGGGGAGGGGAGAGGCAGGGAAGGGAGCAGAGAAAAATGTAGAGCTCAATAAAAATAAAAAAAAAAACCTTTTAAAACCTTTTTTTTTTCTGAGACTTTGCAATCACTTTCTCTGTGCCAGGTGGTTAAGGAATCCCGAACCAGGGCATACTGAAACTATTTGTGTTGTCTGTGAAGCAAAAGTCCCCATGGAATCTATTTTGTGATTCTTTACTCAGCATGGAGATGCTAGTGTAAGACTTAATTTGTATCAAACACAAACTCTGTTAGGAATTTAAAGATTATCATTATAATGGCCACATAATGCTAATGATGTCTACTTGCTTTTAACATTTTAGTCTCCAAATGATTTTATATAGCAATTAATTTTTAATTCATTTTTCCTTTTATTTTTTTGTTTCGTTGAGATAGCCCATGGTGACCTGGAACTCACTATATGGCTTAGGTGACCTTATACTCATAGAGACCCTACCTCAGGCCCCCAAGTGCTGAGATTACAAGTGTGAACTAACCTGATTTATAGTTATAGTTAACCTTCATAAAAACAATATACAAGATAGTAAACTAACATGGCCTTTGGGTCTTGTTGTAGTTAGGATCTTTAATGTCCCTCAAAGGTCAGTGTATTGGTGGCTCAGTCCTCAAGGAATTGTTATTAGTGGAGAGTGGAATCTTAGGTGTATGAACAGGGAACATTTGCCTTAAATGCTACTGTGGGTTTGAAGTGTAGGATGGCTTTGCTGTTCTTCGATGTTCTCTAGTACAGTTCAGAGTTCCTCTGGTAAACATCTTGTGCTGCAAATCTTAACTTTCAGGGGAAGAGGGTAAATGGTAATCTTCCCAGAGGAATATGTGGAACAAAGATACACATGTAAACCCCTTTTCCCTCCCAAGTACCTCATTTTTGCTTGTGGTCGTTTGATTGTTAAGTGTGTTGTGTGTTTTATAAAGTTGGCAGGGTATGTCTTTGCCTTTCATTAGGACATGTCTTCTTTTCCGGGACCCCACCCTAAAACTTCTCCTAATGTGCTGTTTAGAATGAGAAAGGTTCCCATAGGTTCTGGTATTAAAATAATTAATTAGACCCCAATTGGTGATGCTATTTGGGTAGGTTTAAGAGGTGTGATCTTGCTGAAGGAAATACATCACTAGGGATGAACTTGGAGGTCCAGGAGCTTTGCATCATCCCCAGTTCACCCACTCCCTGATTCTTGCTTGCAGTTCAAGATGTGAGCTCTCAACTGCTTCTCCTGCCACGCCTTCTCTCTGCTGTCAGGAATCCGTGACGTGATGAACTCTTACCTCTCTGCAACTGTAATCCGATAAGTCCTTCCTTCTGCAAATTGCTGTGGTCATGGTGTTTTACCACAGCAACAAAAAATAGCTAAGACGGCAAATCTGAGGACAAAGAAGATGGCTTGCCATCCGATTAAAAAGATTTACCCGCAGACTTCAATAACTCAAAACAGTGAGCTGGTGGCTCAGACAGGTGAGCAAATAAAACTCACTTAAGGCAGAAAGGGTCTCTGATTTTAGAGAAATGAAATCAAACACAGAAATAAAGGGAGCTAGTTCATTTGGTGGACTGTATTCAGAAAACTGGCTTTTAGTATACACAGAAGGTAAGTGTGGGTCTGGATTTTATGCCATAGAGAAAAGTAACTCCAGAGATGTTCAGGGACTAGATATAAAGGTAAAACCCTGAGTAATAAGGTAGAATACAAAGTTTTTAAAAATCATTAGGGTGAGGAAACATTTTTTTATATTAAAAACCCAAGGTATAAGCCATATAGTGAAAACTGATTCTGAGAAAATCAAAATTAAAGAGCTCTGTTCAGTGAAGGTTTCTGTAGAAGAGAGCAGCATATGGGTGGCAGATTAGGGCATATTTGTACCTGTGAAAACCAAGAAAGGATTGATTTAGAAAACACAAGGGGCTCTTAGGAACTAAGCAGAAACACAGATAAATGGTTGAAGTCACTACCTCCACCCTAGTCCACCACCAGAGAGAAAGTAAATCAGCCTACAACAATAGGCCTGTAGCAATGGTGTGACATTCAGTCTTTGAGACTTCCTGAGACCTCCAAGCACAGTCTCTTTGAATTAAAAGAAGAGCAAGGTTCTAGTGTGCTATGTACATTCATAACACCACAGATTCCAAACCATAAGCACGATTTTGTACAAAGCAAAGTATCGATCCTATGAGTTTCACCAATTGACTAAATTTCTGAATCCCACCTATAGGAGTATTTCTCAGGCACTCTTACAAAAGTTCACGAGGATCAGTTGTGAAAAATCGTGTTCAAAATGAAATTGTGGGTAAGTGTAGCATTGGTTCCTGCTAAATCTCCTTCCATTTTGTAAAGAACAAACACAGTCAGCTGAATGTCCTGCTTCTTAAATGATGTGTAGAACCATATAGGCAGGGAATCAGATAAAGTGCACCTCCCAAAGAGGAATCAGGATCCTCCTGGCTGTGGTGTGTGGGAGAGACAGCTTTTTCGGGTACTTGAAAATGGCACGTGACATGCCGCATCACTATTAGATATGGGAGCAGATGAGAGGGGGAGGTTCCCAGAGAGCAAGAGGACCAGCAAAGGGTCAGGTACAACTGAGAAATGTTCAGACTTGAGCAGGTGTCATAAATCATGTAAATAGAAAAACCATTTGAGAGGACTTAGGAGGAAGAGGTGAGAGGAGTTGGTTATGATGCGGATGAAGGAGGAGGCAGAAACTAAGGATAATGCAACGGTTTTGGTTTGGATTTAAAACAGTGGTCTCATTATTAATTGAGATCTGACATACGAAGGGGCATTTCCTGCAGTTTACAATTATGTTTGTAAATAAAGAAAAGTCATTGGCTTTTATGTTCTGATCCTTTAATTATTTTTATTTTATTTCTTTATTTTACATTCCAGCCACCGTTTTCCCTCCCACCCCTTCTTCTGCTGTCCTTTCCTCCTCTCCAGTCCACTCCCCCCCCCCCCCCCCCCCCCC
>NW_026067970.1:6641105-6758789 GCF_014885135.2 Alexandromys fortis
AGAGAGAGAGAGAGAGAGAGAGAGAGAGAGAGAGAGAGAGAGAGAGAGAGAGAGACTGACTGACTCTAGGTTTGGCATGAGCTTTTGAAACCTCAAAGTCACTCTCACCCCAAGTGCTAGAGTATAGAGATAGATAGATAGATAGATAGATAGATAGATAGATAGATAGATAGATAGATAGATGATAGATAGATAGACAGACAGACAGACTCTAGGTTTGACATGAGCTTTTGAAACCTCAAAGCCACCCCACCCCCAAGAGCCGCATTTCTTCCAACAAGGGAACACCTCTTAATCCTTTTAATTCTATCAAAGGATTCCACTTCCTAGTGTCTAAACATTCAAATACATGAGCCAATTGGGACCATTCCTATTCAAACTACCACAAAGTGTTTCAGAGGCCTTGATTTAGCTCATTATACTAATTTGTTCTGACTTCTATAACTATGAAATAATTTCATGTTGTCTTAAGCAATTAAAGTTGTCTCAGTTTCTTATCTCAGCCACAGCAAGTGAACAGGAATGGACTTGCAGGTGAGCTTGATGTTGCGAGCATAGAGCATCCACAACAGACAGGAGTGGAAGGGCTGAAGCGGTTGCTGAGTGAAAGAGAGAAGAATCAGGTTGTTATATGGGGCTTGAGATGCATGGGTCAAAAATTGTTCTCTCCTCTTATTCTTCCTAAATTTTAGGGTCACAGAGAAAAATCAAGATGCTGCAGTTTCAGACAGTCGGTAATTTGCACACTACATAGGACATTTTCTGCACAGTGTAGAGAATGGCAGAACAGTTGCACCGGGGTAAAAGGAGTAATTATGCTTGCATTTAATCTATGCTTGAGCTGTTCTTGTTTGTTAAGCCTTTGTAAGCCTGCAAGGACAAATTTAACTGCACACAATCAATTATTTAGAACTATGGAGAAGGCTTTCTGAACCAATTCCCACAGAGCACACATTTCCTGAATCTGAATTTTCCATCACTGTCCAGGGGATGTGAAAGAAGTTGGACAAGGCGCAAGATCTCCCCGAGGTTCCCATTTGTGAAATTTTGCCCAGCTCATCAGCACAAGCTGCTAGAGATACCGGTTCAGTTTTCTCATTTTCTCTATAGCTGGCAAAATGAGTGAAGCAGCTCTTAACGAAATGACAGGTGGGCATGGGTTGTCTTTGGAAGATGTGTACTTGTGGGCAAGGCTGTGGCGCATTTTCTTGATTTGGTGATTGACACAAGAAGGCTAAGTTTATTCGTAGTTGTACCATCCTTGGCCTGGTAGCCCTGTGTGCTGTCAGGAAGTCACCTGAGAGGGTCATAAGAACAAACCAGTAAGTAGTACTCATCCACGGCCTCTGCTTCAGTTCTGGCCTCCAGGTTTCTGCCTTGAGTTCCTGCCCTAACTTTCCTTGATGATGACTATAACATATAAATTTAATCAAATAGACTTTTTCCTTCCCAAATTGGTTTTGATTATAGTGTTTTTTCACAGCAATACATACCCTAGGCAAGACCACTTTTGCCAGGAAATTATGTAGTAGAAAAATAAGAGGTTTGGAGCTGAAAAACATTGGTGTTTAAATCCTGCCATCTACATGGTATAGGGAAATACTCTTAATTTAAAATTTATTTGTCTATGAAAAGTCTTAGAGATTTAGGAGTAATAGGTTTAAAATTGGTTGTTGGCTCTAAAGCACTCAGCTCAGCAGCTTGCACTCCCTCAATGCTCACATTGGGTTCTTTCCCCTTGCTTTTCGCTCTTCGTCACTCGGGAGGAAAAGGCTGATGGAGTAGATGCTGTGGAAGGCTGCAGAGGAAGCAGACTGGTTCTAGAATTCAGGAGAAATTCAGATTTTTGACTCCTGCTCACAGAACTGAAATGCATGGATTTGACTGGGAGGCTGATGCCCAAGAAATGAATACAAAGTTTGGATTCTGGCATTTCAGATTAATCTAATTGGTTCTTTTGACATGCTGGCAAAAGAGAGATATCATATAACAAAATATCTAGCTGACTCCCTAAAACACTGGGTATACAGTAAGAGTGCAAAAAGAGGCTGAATGGTGATCTACACAGAACCTTCCATGCTTTGGGAAGGTTCACATTGAGGATTAATCTGCAAAAATTCACTCCTAAGCTACTCTTCATTAGGGTTTTAGAAAGCCTCCTTGTCTACTTAGTTGTTGAGGATTTGTTTTTGGATAGCGTTATAGCGTTCTAGCTTTGTTGTTGTTGCTCTGATAAAGACCATGACCAAAGGCAACTTTCACAAGAAAGGGTTAATTTCTATTTATTTATTTATTTATTTATTTATTTATTTATTTATTTATTAAAGATTTCTGTCTCTTCCCTGCCACTGCCTCCCACATCCCTCCCCCTCCCCCATTAAACTCCCCCTCTCTCATAAGCCCAAAGAGCAGACCTGGTCCCTGCCCTGTGGGGAGTCCAAGGACCACCCACCTCCATCCAGGTCTAGTAAGGTGAACATCCAAACAGCTTAGGCTCCCACAAAGCCAGTACGTGCAGTAGGATCAAAACCCAGTGCCATTGTTCTTGAGTTCTCAGTAGTCCTCATTGTCCGCTATGTTCAGCGAGTCTGGTTTTATCCCATGCTTTTTCAGAGCCAGGCCAGCTGGCCTTGGTGAGTTCCCGATAGAACATCCCCATTGTCTCAGTGTGTGGGTGCACCCCTCGCGGTCCTGAGTTCCTTGCTCGTGCTCTCTCCCCTTCTGCTCCTGATTTGGACCTTGGGGTTGTAGTCCGGTGCTCCAATGTGGGTCTCTGTCTCCTTTCATCGCCTGATGAAGGTTAATATCCAGGAAAATGACTATATGTTTTTCTTTGGGTTCACCTTCTTATTTAGCTTTTCTAGGATCACGAATTATAGGCTCAATGTTCTTTATTTATGGCTAGAAACCAAATATGAGTGAGTACATCCCATGTTCCTCTTTTTGGGTCTGGCTTACCTCACTCAGGATAGTGTTTTCTATTTCCGTCCATTTGCATGCAAAATTCAAGAAGTCATTGTTTTTTTACTGCTGAGTAGTACTCTAATATGTATATATTCCATACTTTCTTCATCCATTCTTCCATTGAAGGGCATCTAGGTTGTTTCTAGGTTCTGGCTATTACAAACAATGCTGCTATGAACATAGTTGAGCATATACTTTTGTTGTATGATAGGGCATCTCTTGGGTATATTCCCAAGAGTGGTATTGCTGGGTCCAGGGGTAGGTTGATCCCGAATTTCCTGAGAAACCACCACACTGCTTTCCAAAGTGGTTGCACAAGTTTGCATTCCCACCAGCAATGGATGAGTGTACCCCTTTCTCCACAACCTCTCCAGCAAAGGCTATCATTGGTGTTTTTGATTTTAGCCATTCTGACAGGGTTAATTTCATCTTACAGATCTAGGTCACAATCCATCACCAAGGGAAGTAAAGGGCAAGAACTCCAGGCCTGAACCACTGTCTGGAACTGAAGGACAGGGCTTGCAAGAATGTGGCTTACCAGCTTATTCCCTCTAGGTTGTTTGATTGGCTTTGTTTTAAAGACTTATTTATTTTTATTTTATGTGTATTGGTGTTTCGCCTGCATGTATGTAAATGAACCACATGCATCCCTGGTGCTTTCAGAGTCAGAAAAAAAGTCCTGCATCCACTGTAACTGGATTACAAACTATTGTCATGTGAATGCTGGGAACTAGTCCTAGGTCCTCTGCAAGAGAAGAATGTACTCTTAACCACTGGGTCATCTCTTTATCTAATCAGCTTGTTTTCTTATATACCCCAAGCCCACCACCTAGGGGTAGCACTGATCCAGTGAGTTGATTCCTCCGAGATCAATTAGTAATCACAAAAATACCCTCACAGACATCCCCATATGCCAGTCTGATGGAGGCAATTCCTTAGTTCTTCTTCCCAGGTGTGACAAGCTGACAACAAAGATTAGCTATCAGAGGTAGAATATGTATCTCAGGCTAACCTCAAAGTTGAGATTCTTCTGCCCTAGCCTCTCAAATGTTGGGGTGATAACATGCCGTGTCTCGTTTGATGATTTCTTACATTATGTGGGGCTTCTTGGCATCAGTGTTACTTGTAGGGCTGTCGGTTCTTCTGGAACTACAGAGGAGCCCTTTGAGTCAAAATGTCAAAGAACCACAAAATTAGCAATGTTGAATACACTTTAGCTCAGGGAGTTCATGGAAGAAGTTAAACAAAAGGCAGTTTAGGAAGCAGGCCAATATGGAAGTAGCTATTCAATGACCCTGATACTGCTGCATATCCAAGACAAAGTGTTAGAAGTTGTGTATACTTGTTCCATTCACGGGAAATGTCCCTGGATTTTTGGCAGCGGACTTTCCCATCAGATATGAATGTTTGCTAGGAAAGCAGACAGAATCAGTACCTCCTTACTCATTACTACAGAACTGTGTGGAGTCATTTTAATCCCATCAATCATACGTTTATTGAGCAATTATTTCCTATGAGCCAAGTAAATGAGTATATTGTCCAAGTGCCTGAAGTGTTCTAGAAAACATTCCCTACAATACTCATTTGTACTCAGAGACATTTTGTACTTTATTTACAGTGACAAACAATGCATGCACATGCACATACTTTAAGGCGTGGCTAGTGGTTCCATTCCAGGATTGAAGAGTACATTGTTGTTTGTTTTGTTCTTTTGCGATAAGGCAAGATTTAACAAATCCATTGTTAAAAAGCAATTTCATTTTTCTTATTGCCTTTTATCTATTTTACTGAGTGTTTAAGCGCTGTCATATGAATGTACATTTTCCCCTTTGGGGATCAATATAGCAAGGTAGAAAAGGAGATAATTTTTGTTGCTAGTTATAATGCAGCCCATAAATTTTGTATATGTCTTGAATTGACTTGTTTTGCAAACATTTTATACTTATCTCCTGTTAGCTTCTTTTACATACTATTATAGTTATTTGTTTATGATTGTACTGCCATTCAAGAAGATCCTTAATGCAGGGAATATCAATTATTTTTCATACCCAGAGCTCCTTGAAGAATGCTAGACCAAAGATGCTACTTGATAAACCATGTAGAGATGAAATAAAGTGAATAGTATTCAGGTTCATGTTTGAAAGCCAGAATCCTCAACAAGCTCCAGGGCCATGCATGCATTTTCATTGCCCAATTACTATTGCCATCATCATCATAAAATGATGCCCAAATCACATAAAATGATTGCATCAGCCTTAGAAGTAATTCTTCATGTGTTGTTGCTTTGATCCTTAAAATAATTCTGTTGGGGCCATCAATAAGAGGGTGTCTGTTTTGTAGTGAGTTTGCAGGTCACACTGTGACCTTTTTACGCTCTCAAAATTAGACAGAACCTGAACTGTAGCTAAACTCTCTGGTCTAGGTCCTGAGATGGCTATGTTTTGTTTTACTAGACTACCACTCAAGGTCTGGCTTGTGCCGTCTCTTCAGCACTGCTCAACCCAGAGTGTTTGGTGTTCGGTGCAGAAGGTTTATGTGGAGTGTTCTGCTGTGCATTGCCCCTGCCCTCTGGATAATAAAAATGTTCTACAGCCATTGGCAAAAGTCTCTTGCAGGGAAAACCAGTTCCAGGTGATGCTCAATAGTATAATCGCAAGCACAAGGCAGAAAGTGTTCCGAAACAGTTATGAAGAATGAGGAAGTCCTCCCCCACTTCTGCTAGAGGCAGCATCTAATTTACTGTAAAAACTGAATGGACTTATAAAGCTTATTGTGATAAAATACAAAATATTTACGGAGCAGGCATAAAGTGTCAAATCAAAATCTAAGGAGAACAATCTACAGAATTGTTAAATGTCTTCTTAAAATGAAACACCATCTTAAAGTCCATCTAGTGGAACACAGAGCTATTTGGGACCAGTCAGTCTCATGATGGGCACTTAGCAGCTAGATTTACCATATTAGTTTCTAAAGATTAGTTAGAAAGGAATTGCCTCTTTTATGTTTGTGGCTTGCTAACCAATAAATCAGTTCCAATCATTGTTTAATTGTATTGTCCTTGGAGATTGTGTTGTCAAGTAAGTTTCTGGCTCATTGGGACTGTTCAAAACATTTCAAGGCATAGTCTTTTTGTATGAAAAAGGAGGGAAGGAACATGTAAAACTCCAGGACCTACCTAGACCTTCTCAGCAAACATAGGAAAGACCCATAGGGCCTAAAGCTTTTTCTTTCCTATTTGAATTTATTGGAAAGAGGAAATATCCCCATATTTATTCAACAATAGACTTTTCTGCATTGCAGATTTGTCATACTCTAGTTTTTTTTTAATTCTGAATATGAATATAGGCATCCAGTAGACTGTTTTTATGTGATTACTTTTAACGTAAAACAAAATAGAGCCCCTGGGAAGAACAACCTTCATTTAGGTATTGCCCTCATCAGATTAGCCTATAGGCATGAAAAAGGGAACTTCTACATTAATGCTTGATGTAGAAGGGCCCAGACACTGTGGGCAGGGCCAAGCCATTGTGGGGCTATGAAAAAACAATCTGAGCAAGTCAAGGTAATAGAGCCAGTAGATAGCATTCCTCCATGGTTTCTCCTTCAGTTCCTGCCTCTAGGTTCTTGCTTAGAGTTTTTTGATGTCCCACAACGATGGACTATGGTATAAAAATATAAGCCAAATAATCCTTTTCTTTCACAAACTGCTTTGGGTCAGTGTTGATCATATCTATAGAAAGCAGACTAGAACAGTTTAGGATTAGGTATGTTTGGCCACACATCACAGGATGACTGGGGATAAACTGTTTAACATGTGAGACCTTCATTTTCTCCAGCAATAAAATGATGCAGAATAAATTTCACCTAGATTTTTTTTTGGGGGGGGGAATCAAATAAGATAATGACATAAGTTTCCAGTGTGAGTCTTGGTACAAGTGACTAATAATTGATGGTAGGAACTCATTGCTATATTTTCCATTGAAACAGGAACAAGAGGTTTTTTTTCTTTAACCTGTATTGACATTGTCACTTTGTGCTGCAAGAAAAAGAATAACTTTAATTTGTCTTTGTAAAGAATTTCATCTGATGAAGGTGATAGAGAAGTGAGCTCTTCTCCCAGCCCAGGATCTGTGTTGAGCTAACCACCAGCCACTGTTCAACCCCCATCACCATCCCAATTACCTCAGCAGAAAGGTTTTCCCAGGTAGCAGTGGGACCAGTGGCATGGCTCTCCAGCTTAACCGTGATATTATGTAACTGTGTCCTGCTAAGGAAGGGTGTGGGCATAAAAGAACAATGTCAAGACAAGAGTTGGA
This sequence comes from Alexandromys fortis, assembly GCF_014885135.2. Lineage (NCBI taxonomy): Eukaryota > Metazoa > Chordata > Mammalia > Rodentia > Cricetidae > Alexandromys > Alexandromys fortis. Next base: position 6,648,386 of record NW_026067970.1, read on the forward strand.
ACCCATCCAGGAGAAAAGGCTCACAGCCAGAAACAGGAGTTTTGAAACATCATGGGGCTAGCTAGAGTAGATCTACAAACCTGGCCAGTTCATGTTGTTAATCCTGCTCCCAGCTACAAAGAATTAGGACTTTTGTGCACACCAAGGATTGGGGAATATTGAACCAACATTCTCAATGATCTGTTCTCTGAACTAGCTCTTCTGCTATCCTAGAACTGAACGCTTCTCCTTGATAGTCTGAAAGCATTAGCTAGAATGCTCAGGAACACAGAAGGGTCCTTTCTAGACTTGTCAGCAACTGGAGAGTAGCAGTTTGGGATTTCGTGTCGATGAGAAGCCCCAGACTTGCATGGTTTGAAGCCTCCCTTTGGTATTCTGACTGCCCCTCATTTGCTCTTCATGGACTGGGATCTCCTTGCCAAAGCCAACTCATTTATTTCCTTCTCTTTATTTATGAGATGTTTTTGTGGCTGGACATGCAGGTCAGCCAAGATTTCATCACTCAGCTTCGGACACCCATATCTAGACTGTCTTTCTTTACTCCTTGATACTTTGAAGGAAAACCAAACTTTACATTTTCATAACAAAACTCTCCAGCTTCTTTCATGAGCTTTTTTCTCTCTAATGCCTACGAGACAAATAGAAACATTAGCTCATTTTGGAAACAGTTTTTTACTATTGATTCTCCCTGAATAATGGATCAAAATAAGACCTGCTGGTTTTTCTTTCCATATAACGCTAAAATACCTCTCTTCTCGGTTTATATCTGTGAATGGTCCGTCAATGGTTGGATTTACCTGCTCTCCAGATACCTGCTCTCAGTCTTGTTGATGCCAATCTTTCCGTTCTGCAGATGCCAGCAATGAAACACTTTTAGGATAAAAATCTGACCATGTCATTTCCAGCCACCCTCCAAATGAAGTCCAATCTCGTACTGGCATATGAGGGGCATCATGTGTGTTCTAACTACTTCTTCCTTCTTTGATTATGTTACTTGACTTGTCCATTCCTTTATTACTGATTCTTGCATGTCTTCAGCCAGATCATTCATCCTCTTGCATTTAGAATTAAGCACACATTGTGGCTCTCTCTAATTACCCTCTTCCTCCTGTTCTCTCTTCCTCCTGCTCCTTCCTTGTCCTCCTGTCCTCCATACAGAAGAAAGGGGCTTATGCTTAGTTTCTCATACTCATTTGAAATCTATCCCAGACAAATACATGGTGCAGGTAAATTCAGCTAAGTGTGATTCATTAACAGTGATTCTTCCTTTACTCTGGTTTCCCAGAACAATTTGCTAGTGGTGGAACCATTTAGTGAGAGAAGCCCTCTATCAGGTTCCAGTTACCTTAGACTAACTATGGAGCATTCCAAAATTCCATTTTATGACACTGTCAAATTTCTGAGAACTGGGCTGGAGTTTTGTTTCCTGACCTCGCCATCTGAGTATAGAATTACAAAGTGAATCCCGTGAGGTCAAAATAATGAGAATAATTTACTTAGTGAAAGTGTGGGAATGTATGGCATCGCTGCCAAGTTTCCTGTTTTTCTCTGGGCTCCTAGGAACTGGAGAGCCCCTGAGTTTAGCTCTCACCCCTTTCCACCCCATCCTCGTCTGACTCCTGTTCTTGTTCAGGACCAACATTAGAAAATGGAACTAGCAAATTGCTTCATGCAAACTTCCAATTGGGCAGTGCTCTCACAGTCTAAGCAAAGACATTATCATTTTGGATTCACTTCTTTATCCCTTCCTTTAGACAGTTAACAAACTTACCCAAGCGCATCCCAAAAACTGACGTCCTACGGAGAGTAGGAGCCCTTGGGATATCCTCTTAGTCTGGCCACCCTTCCAGGACTGGAGCAGTGTATGCTTATGCTTAGTTCCCTTGGAACTTTCCAATTGCTCTTTCTGTGTATTGAAGCCCTCAGACCTGAATACCAAGTCCCACTGTCCTTGTTTCCAGCGATGGTTTGCAATGCAAATCACTAGATTGGTAACAGGCAGTACCATAACCATGGTAACCAAATGAAGACAAGTTGCTTGCCCTCCTCAGGAAAGTGCTCTCCGGCGCTGCATTCAGACCAGGTGCCACAGCCAGCGTGTCAAAGTTCACTGAAGGAATAGGCAGTTTCATAGAAATAGTAAGACAACAGAGCCATTGTATCGTTGCCCACACTCTTCCTCACAGCCCTAGATTTGTGACTAATAACTCTTGTCATTTGTATTTTCTGCTACTATTTTTTTCTTGTAGAGAGAAAAGGAGATGGAATGAATCACCGTGGGTTTTCATTTTGAACTTGACCATGACTTTTGGCAAGCAGATCATTCTGGGCTCTCACAAAGATCATCTTTTAAATAGGAGCAGATAGCAACCGGGGTCACTTTGGTCACCAGGATTTTTCCATCTTAGTGTTGGTGAAGACAGGAAAACAGAAAGTACCAAGATCTCCATCCACATTCTCAGAGAAACCACAGCAAGCTCCAAGCCTGCTTCTCTGCTGATCTGCTGCAGTAAGTCTTACAAACTGTGTTTTCCCAGTCTGTGGGGAGATGGTAGAGCTCCGTTCTTGTTTCCTCTCAGTTGGAATGAGAGGGCCGCTTGAGCTTGTTCTGAGATTCCTTACCTACCTGCAGCTGTGGGACTGGGTGACTCCCAGGAATAAAGCCATTGGCAGCAGGTAAAATGATCTAGTTGTCAGGGAGTCAGGCCTGCACGCCTTCATGCCCACTGCTTGGTGGCCACTATTAACATAGGAAGGTCTAATGCTCTAGGTTCGAATGTATTAAGTCCTATCCCTTAGTCACTCAATACTGTTTCTAGCAATGTGTTCAAGGAGTGTTGCCGAAATGATGCTGTCTTCTTTTGGTAGCTCTTCTTTGCTTATTGGATTTTTTTTTCACTGAATCTTCATTTTTAACCAATCGATGAATTCGTTAAAAATGAAGAATGAGTTTAACGTACTAAAGCCATGTGGAATGTGTGTGGGTGCTCTGCATAGGCATGGGCATGTGCACACAGCATGCTATGGAAGTGAAAATCTTGACAGAGTAGAGAATGTTCCTTCAGGCCAGGTTTACCAGATAAAATAACAGAGTCTTAGGTAATTTGACTCTTAGATTCACAACTTTTAGTTGATTGTTTGATTTGTTGAAATCTGTCCAAAATAATTCACTAAGGCTGTAAATTGTGTGGTTTGGGGTTCTGATTGTTTGTTTTCCACCTGAACTTCAAATGTAACTGACTACTCTGTGTTTAGTGTTGAACCAGGCACCTTGATTAAAAGAAAAGAACTGAAGAAGGCGGTGGGGGATAAGTGAACATAGACATCTCATTATAAAATTTTTATTGAATTTATCATTGCCTTAGTACCATACACAGGAAAGGATTTCATACTAGTATTCAAATATTATGATGGGAAGCAAACATCAAAGCGATCGGAACAGTTCAGAGTTGAATGATTCTTGCCTCACTATGTTGACATGAACCCTTTCTTTTTGGCAGTTTTCAAACAATCCTGATGTTTGAAACATCTCTGCTCTCTGCATTCACCTCTTGGCTGCCCCATGTAGCCAGTTACCCCTCAGAACAGTCTCCTCGAGGACTCTAAAGAGCCAAAGGGAGTGGGGCACAGATAGATTTTGCATATCCAAGAAAACTTAGGAAACACTGTCCAAAATACCAGAACAAGGTTAAAGTACATTGGGAATTCTTCTAAGTTCACTAGTCAGAAGGTTGTCCAGATATATTGTGAAAGTAGCTCAAACAAGTTAATGTGCATTTAGAAAAAAAAACAATAGACAGAAAATTAGCATCTTATTTGCCAATACAGAATACTTTCTGTATGTCTCCCATGGACAGCCCAGCATCTCTGTGACTTGACCATGGGAGACATTAGGAAGTGTGGCTGGAGGTTACAGGAAGTTTTGCTAACTGTTGGAGCTGTAGTGAGAGAGAAAAGGAACTAGGGATAATAAGAAATGTAGAGAGATGGAGAGAAGAGAGAGGGAGAGAAGGGAGGAAAAAAGGGAAGATGGGAAAAAGGGGGGATAGAGAAATGGGGGAAGGGGGAGAAAGAGGGAGGGAAGGCAGGAGGGAGAGGGAGAGGGAGAGAGAGAGAGAAACAGAGAGAGAGAGAGAGAGAGAGAGAGAGAGAGAGAGACAGAGAGAGAGACAGATGGAGAGAGAAGACACACACACAGAGAAAGAGAGAGAGAGACAGACAGACAGGCAGACAGGCAGACAGACAGACAGACTATGGGCAGTGTTTTGTGGATATTATCCATTAGGCTTTATTGCAGACATTATGAATTGGCCTCTTTAAGGAAAACATACATGAAAAGAGAGTGTGACTCTTCCTTCAGCCAAGCTTGGGCTTCAAATGTTTATGTGGCTTGTCCTATTTTCATCTCCAGTCTGAAACATCCTTTATTCTATTGCAGAAATAATTCTCCTGCCTCTGTATTTGGCTATTATTCTGCCTCTTACCCAACATGTGCCTTGGAAAGTTTGAGACAGTTTCTCTTATTTGTCCTGCCCTATCAAGAGTCTTCCAACAGATTCTGCATGACTGAGCATAGGGAAACTGTGTGGTTCTCCTGAGCTTTCCCCAGTCATAGACTGTCTTAGTTAGTGCTATTGTTGCTATGATACAACACCGTGACCAAAGCAATGTGGGGAGGAAAACGTTTATTTGACCTAGACTTCTACATCACTCTGTTCATCACTGAAAAAAGTTAGAACAGGATCTCAAAAAGGGCAGGAAACTTGTGGTAGAGGCCATAAATGGGAGTTGCTTACTGGCTTGCTCTTCATGGGTTGCTCAACCTTATAGAACCCAGTACCACCAACCCAGGGGATTCTATGCCCACAATGGACTGCACACTCCCATATCAATCATTAATGAAGAACTTGTCCTACAGGCTTGTCTACAGCCCTATCTCATGAAGACATTTTCTTAATTGACGTTTCCTCCTCTCAGATGACTTTAGCATGTGTCAAAGCAACATAAAACTATACAACACAGCCTCCTACTTAGGGCAGTATGGGGAATGTTTCCTTGAGGCTTTTATTTGTAGCCAAGACTACAGCAGATCCAAACTTCTGGGCTACTAGGAGAGCTGATCTTTTAACTTGCATAGGAAACACCCACAAAGCAGAGAGAGGAGCTCTTCTTCATCACTCTGTGCACATTTATCCTGTTTGCCTCTACTCTGGTTGATTATCTTTGTATTTTATGCAACTTCTTTGCTGTAGCATCTTGCTATTCACAAACATTTATATTTTGATATAGCCAAATTTAACCATCTTTGGCTCTAACTGGGTTTTCATTTTTATCTTGATTAATCAGGGCTCTTCTACTCTAAGTTGTAAAAATACTTTCCTGTGTTTCTCATAGGCTTGTTCATCTGTCTGTTTGTTGCCTCTTACCTTATGATTTCACCTGGAATTTATTTTGGTCAACTGTATGGAGTAGGAATTTAAATAGCTATTTGCTCCTGAATGAATAGTTTCTTATTCCAAGAGAGCTTACTAAATCGTTTGTTTTTAACATTAACCTGATATTTCTTATTTATAATTTTCAATTAATTCTGAATTGGTGTTTGATTGCTTACTGATAACTTGCCATCCGGGGAGGAATTAAAAACATTCATTCTCTCGATTGAGAGTGCTACTCGGGGAAGAAGGAAGCAAAGGCCTGGCTGACTGGCTTTCCTGACAATTAACTCAAGAACACGGCCACTCTCCTTTCCCTTTTCCTTCTTCTCCTCCCAGAAACTGTTGAGATCACCTTCATCTTTGTCCTATTGAAATTGGACTTTTTTTCACTCAAACTCAAGTAAAATTGTCCTTGAGTTTCCTTCTGAATCCATTTTAGCTTTTTCTTTTTATAGTTGTGTATGTGTGTGTTTGAATATGATGTGGTTGCTCATGTCCGTGGAGATGCACATGTGTGTATGGGCGTGCACATGTACTTATGGGTGTGCACATGTTTTATGGGTATGCACATGTACTTATGGGTGTGCACATGGGTGTGGATGCCAGAGGACAACCTCAGCTGCTACTCCTCAGCTTCTTCCCATCTTCTTTTGGACATAGGATCTTTTAGGAAATCAGAATTCATCAAGAAGATGAGGCTGGTAGGCAAGTCAGTCACAGATATCTGCCTGTTTTGACCTATCCAAGGCTGGGAGTACAAGTGTCTGTACTACTTCACCTAGTTTTTTTTTAATATTAAAATATGGGTTTCTGGGATCAAACTCATGTCATTGTCCTTGCCAGGGAAGCAAGTGAATTATCACTCCAAAACCTGAGTCTACTTCTAATTTTTTCATCTACAAGACTAAGAACATCAAAGAGGGACCTTGTTTTGCAGTGAAATATGATGCTCTGATTACAAATATGTGTTGAACTATCTTTTCCCCCCAAAGCTATATGTTTATTAAATATATTATTTGTATTTATCTGTTTTTCTACTTAATCTATCAGTCCTCAGAAAGTTGCATTAGAAGTTTATTTAGAATATGATTTGCAGTCCTAATTTCTACTTTATGACCTCTTCTGTTTTATGTTTCCAGAAGCTATATACTAGGCACAAGTGTTCATAATTTATCTTTCTGTAATATGAATACAGTCACAGGCTACAAATGACACATTGACCAAATGGAGATCATGTATGCCAGTGACCCACAAAATGACATGGTGCTGATGTCATGGCTCTGGTAGTTTGCATGTGTACACTCTACATTGTTCACACCTTGGCGAAAGCCACCTAGTGAAGTCTTACTAAGATGCTCTCTGTTGCTATGCAACACATAATTATGTCTTATAAGGTGATGTATGTATCTGGCAAGCTAATATCTTTTACCTGGAGCTCAATTTTGTTTTAAATTAGTATTGACATAGCTGTTTTTACAAAGCATTTCTCTGGGGTATACATTCTTCATTTTAGCTTTCCACTATTGTTGCTTTTTTCCTTAAGTCTTTCTCCTCTATGTACCACCAGAACATCTCATCAGAGTTTGTCTATTGTTTCCTATGAAAATGAAACACAGTTGTATTTTCACAGAGATGTAGGTGACCCCAGTTTGAGTTTCATGTCTCTGTAACTGCCTTTCCTGACTCCACTGAACATTAACTGTTGTTTCTAAGTGTTGACCTTTCTTCATTTTAGTTTTAATCTTCAAATGGCTGAAATAAGCAAATGTAATCTTCATTTTTCCAGCAGTTAACCTTCAACTTTTTAACTTTATTTTCATTTATTCTTTGTGTCTTTCTCATTGTGTCTCCACATCATGCCTCCTGATCTCACCCATCCACCCCAATAAAATAAAATTTAAGACAAGAAAGGGGGAAAGGAAGGGAGAATCTCATCATGGAAGCTGCGGTGTGATACAATGAGTCACACTGTAAACCCTTTCATCCATAGATTTTTTTTTTTACATGTAGATGTTCATCCCAAGGAACCCTTGGTCTGGTTTGAGGCAACTAGTTTTTGCTACATCATCAATGCTGGGCCCTTACTTCTGATATTCCTCCTGGACATCCATTGCTGCTTTGTGTCATGGAGATCTTACAGCCCTGAGTCCACAGGACCGACCTCTACTCCTTACTCCCCACCCCTGTGCTCCGGAAGATCAGAGATGGGTGGAAGTTGGAATGGACCAACAAGTAACCCTTATTCTGAGCCTGGGTAGACACAGGGTTGGTCAGCCTGACAGCTCTTTCCTGTCTTCACCACCAGGGTGCGCTCTCCAGCATTGCCCTGTCTAATTCACCACCTGCAGCAATGAGCAAGGGTGGGGCCACTTCTCCACATTCCTGTCCTCAGAATAAGTTATCCCACACCTGTACCTTCAGGGCCAGCTCTACTGTGTTGCCCAGGCTAGGTGTAGAGTCCACTTGCCCACGTGCCGCAGCTGATGAGGGCCAGGAAGAGTTCTGCTCTGATGACCTCAGGACCAGCTCTCTAACCTGCCTCGGGCTTTTCTGGGTGACATGGGGGGAGGGTGGTAACCTCTCCCCCACCCATGCCGATAGATGAGCAATGGGGACAGGTCTCCCATGCTCATTACTTCGGGGCTGGCTCACCTACACCTTCGTCAACAGGCGAGGTGCAGGGCCTGCTATTCCGGGTGTTGCAGCTGATGGGGGAGGGAAAGCTCTCCCACTCTTATGACATCAGGGACAGCTCTCCCACCTGCCTCCGGTGTTAGTGGACATAGTGTGGGGGAATCTCTTCCCAACCCATGCCCCATATGGCAGATGAGGGGTGGGTTAGGCCTCCTCACTCATGTTCTCAGGGTTGGCTCACCTGTGCTATTGCCAACAGAGTCAGCTCCGCCATGCTGCCCAGACGAGGTGCAGGATCTGCTTTCCCTAGTGTTGTGTACATAGGTCAGCTGCTTTGCCAGTTGGAGGCGGTAAGGGCAAGAAAGGAGGGCATCTTTTCCTCACGCCTCCACCACACTGCAGACAAGGAGGCAGTACCAGCCATGTTCCTCTTGTACCCTCAGGACTGCCTCACCTATGCCCCTGACTACAGCGTCAACTCTACTGAGCTGCACATGCCTGTTCTCCTGATGGCTGCAGCTAGGGGGCTGAATCAGGTTTCCCACTTGAGGAGTGAGGGGAGGTGGCCATCTCTCCCTCATCCACGTTTCCACAGGAGAGAGGGGCTTGTCCTGCTCTCCCATCCTAGGCCCTCAGGGCCCGCTTCCCCAGGTCCCTGCAAACTGGATCAGCTCTCTTGTGCTGCCCAGATGAGGTATAGGACCCCCCCCCCTCTCCTGAGTGCTTCAGCTGGGGAGGAGCAGCGCCGACTTTGGACAGCCCTAGCCTCTCTGCCTTCATCAGGGTCAAGGAGGAAGTCCTGACACTTGGCAGCAGCTCAGAGCCAGGGCATCTCCACCAGCCATTCCTCACTGCCCGTGCCTCTTCAAACCCGCCTTTCTCAGGGGAGCAGAGAACATTGTAGAGCTTAATAAAATCAATTTTAAAAAACTGCTTCTCTCCCACACACCTGACTCATTATGCCTCTGACTAACCTATTTCTAAACATACTGTGTCCATTCTTATCTCTATCAGTCACTATTCTCAAATTCCAAGATTCATGATAAAACATTGAGTACTACCAGTGATCCTCACATTAAGAACTTGTTTGATAATAAGAACATTTTTGCCATACATTTGAAAAGTTACATAAAACAAAAATGAAGTTTTAGAAAAACCCATCTTTTGAAAACTGATAAACTTATAGGAAATCTGAACTGTACTCGAACCATGACTGGAATCCAGACAAGCATGGTGGTTCATCACTGTAAACCCAACATTTGAACACAGAGGCATTAGGATTGAGAATTTGAAGCCAGATTGAGCTACGTATTGGATCTTGCCTCAACAATAAATAAGTTAATAGAAAAAACCTGCAATTTTAAGCCTCTACAGGTAATTGTGTCCTCACTGGTAAATGCAAACTTTTAAGAAATAATTCAATACTTCTAATCCCAAACAATTTTCTAGGCTCACACATCTTACTACTGAAATTTATCAAGGATTTTATAAGAAAAAAATACTGACCCATCACCCACATTAATAAGAAAATTAAAAACCCAAGCAAAATACTAGCAAAATAAATTTAACGGGTATATAAATTGACACTACATCATGACCTAGTTGATTTTTTAGGGTCAAAAAATTCATAAAACATTCAAAAAACAGCAAATGCAATTTATTGCACTGACAACATACAATAGAGATATGTTATGGTGGAAAAATAATTTGACACAAATGAACATTATCTTACAACATTTTACAAACGTATCATACTAAGAACAAAATGCTTAAGCCAGGGTTGAATAATGTCTTTGAGGTTTGACAGCCAAAGTATCTTATTAAAGATAAAATGTAAAAGCTTCCCTCATGTACCGTGTATAAGGGATCATGCGAAGCTATTCAAACTGCTTTAGTTTATAAAACAACTCTTCCTCCATTCTTTGCCAAGATACCCTGCTTGTTCTATATCCCAAATGACTCAGAATCACATTTAATGCCACCCGCTGAGGACTCTTATACCAGCCAAAACCATGTCTAATAGCTGTATCTTCTTTACCACTTTACACAGACCGAGTAACACATTGACAAATATGTTGTCAGTACTTTTGGCTTCTCTTTCTGAGCTGTCTATGAACACTTAGTTAATTTTCTATCTAACCATTTCTCTGCTATTTTGCTGTTTAAAGTCGACAACAGTCAGAAAAATCTTACTTGAATTTTTTGTTAGAGATGAATGATTAAACCATGGGTCATCAAGAATATTGGGAATGGGGACATATTAGTTACAGAAGGCTTCCGACGAACACTTATGAAAACTCTGGGCAATGCACAAGGATTTCAATCAGAACAGGTGTAACTAGAACTCGCTATTACCGCTGTTTTCCTTTGCTTTTAATGAGTTTCTGTAGCTGAGGTGGTAAAGATCTATCTAGTCATAAACCAGGATAAACAACAAGCCTACACTTAAGATTGCTTCTATAAAATGAGTGATGGTGATTTTTAGGACAGAATTTACAAGTTGGAAAGCACCTTAAGGTTACCCAAATCGTTCTGTCGTCTTGGAGGTATCAATAACACACTAGCGACCTATTTCTGAATGAGTGAAATTTCTCTAGGGCATGCTTTGTTTGCTGAATATAATCATTAAAGGAGAAGATGGTGATGCTTTTACAGTCTCTTATAATCATTTACCAGGAATAAGATCTCATTCCATCTCTTATTTCTTTGATATTCAGTAGTTATGGTCAAGATGAGGAAAAAAGATGTTGGTATATTGATGGCGGAAGAATGAAGGAGGTTGCCTCTTCAAATGATGCAGGTAGAAAAGGAACTTAGACAAAAGTGCATTCTTAGTTTTTAATCTTTTCTAATTACCATCTATTTCTTTGAGGTTTTGTTGTTGTTACTGTTTTGGTTTTGGTGGTTTACCTGTGTGTCCCTTTTCATTTATATCAACATAATAGTTACTACAGGTTTGAAATACGATACAATTCTCCTTGTGAAATAATATATTGTTTTAAACTTGAGATGTATTCAATTCATGATTTTAGAGTGAATTACTTGACTAGATACTGTATATAGATTATTTTAATTTATATGTATCATATTTAATGTACATACTCTATTTTTAAAGTCAATTTAGCCTCCCAACTAAATATAAAAGGTAGAGTTCACATCCTCTATTTATAGCTCTCCTCGTTGTCAACATCCCTCAAAAGGGAAGCATATTTTTGCAATTAAAAAGCCATATTGAGGAAACATCATCACCCAAAATCCCCAGTTTGTGTTATTACTCATGCCCTGTGTTTGTCATCTGTGTTTGGCATGAGTATATGCATAACACCATTTACAAAACATTTTTTATTACACAGAGTCATTTCACTACACTAAAGTATCCTCTGTGCTTTGCCTGTTCACTGTTCCTCTGCCCTAATGCTTAAAGTTTGTCGCTATTTTTTCTGAATTCATAGTTTTCCTCCTCCTAAATTTCTTCCTCATACATTTAGTTTTGGGCAGTATGTGACTTTGCAGACTGGTTTCTCCATTCACCTCCTGTTGTGGAGCATTAAAGACATGTTATATTTGTTTAGGCTGTGGAATATTTATTTAATGATGTAAAGATGTGCTATATTCTTTTATGTTGCATTTGTTTAACTCTGTGAAGCTGTGTTACTTTGTCTTCCTAAAACACCTGATTGGTCTAATTAAGAGCTGAATGGTCAATAGCAAGGCAGGAGAAAGGATGGGTGGGGCTGGCAGAGAGAATAAATAGGAGAAATTTGGGGAGGAAGAAGGATCAGCAAGCAAAAGGAGGAGAGGAGGACTCCAGGGGCCAGCCACCCAGCTACACAGCCAGACACAGAATAAAAGTAAAGAAAAGATATACCAAAATAGAGTAAGGTAAAATCCCAGAGGCAAAAGATAGACAGGATAATTTAAGTTAGGAAAATCTGGCTAGAAATAAACCAAACTAAGGCCAGGCATTCATAAGTAATAATAAGCCTCCGTGTGTATTAATTTGAAAGCTGGGTGGCATGCACCCAAAGAGCCAAAACAAAAACAAAAAATGAAAAAACAACTACAACCTTTAAAGGAACCCTCTGTTTTTAGCCCAAGTTTTGTCAGTTATAAAAAGGTGCCATAAACACCCATGTGAAAGCTTTGTATGAATATAAGTTTCCAACTCTGTGTGGTAAACAACAGCAGTGTGATTGCTAGGTCATATGTAATAAACTGTGAAGCTGTCTTTCAAAGTGGTTACAGTAGTTCTTACTTCTGCCTGCAGTGAACGAGAATTCGTGATGGGCTACATCCTTGCCTATTCTCGGTCCTATGAGTGTTCTGAAGTGCTAGGAGCACTCTATTCAGTGTGCCAATGGATATCTGGTGTGTATTTCTTTGACAGCATATGGCATGAGCCATCTTTTTATATGTATATTTATCATCTGTGTACCTTCCCTGGTATCCTGAAGTCTTAAGGTCTTTTGGTCACTTTTTTATTCTACTTGTTTAGATATAATGGTTCAATGGTGTTGCCCATTATGATAGTCTTTTATCAGATAATGTTTTTGCACATATTTTCTCCTGGTCTATCTTGTTTTCTTTCTCTTGGCAATGTCTTTTACATACAAAATACAGAGTTTTAACAATACCTAGCTTATAACTTCTTTTTTTTCATAAACTGCTTTTAGTGCCATTTAAACATTTTTCTATATTATTTTTTGATTGTTTTTGTTTTGCACATGCCATTTAGCTTCTGGTTCATGTTGACTTTATTCTTTTTCTGCATGGTGAAAGCTGTGTCCAGATTCATTGTTTTACACATGAACTTTTAATCATTCTGGTGCCCTTTCCTCCTTCCAGCTCAGTAGGAACTACTTCTAAACCCTTGTTTTGTCCTATCACCAATTTCACTTCTCGTACAGCATTGGAAAAGGATGCAGGAAGAGGGATACTTGCCTCATTCCTGATCTTGGTGAGCCATCTAGAAATTTCTCACTAAGTATGATGCTAATTGCATGTTTTTGTAGAGATTATATGTGAGGTTGGGGATTCCTACTTGACCATCGTATTTTAAAGACAGCAGAAAAGGTACATGCAAGGGACGTGTGATAGAGGCAAACTGAAGGGTCACTTAAGTACCATAACCACCAGCTAAGATGCTTCCTGATTTGTTAACACCAAAGAACATACGTTAATCACAAAGCCACTTTTTAACATCCCATATATTCTACTGTTGATAAGTATTTCAGAGTCTGTGTCTGGGAAGTATTGCTATTTGTCTCTTATTATTCAAGGGCCAGAATCAAAATATCTCCTTTCTAAGAATCCTGATGTATTTATAAATGAATGGATTTCTTTTATAGCATTTGGAAAATGATCGTGTGTCTCTGTTAGTATGTATATCCTTCTACATCTCTCACTATAGTTAATTGGCATAATTTCTTATAATCAACTCTAAGCTTCTTAATTTTTTTCTTGTACATAGTAGACACTCTAATATTTAATCAAATTAAATTGGTAAATGTCATTATTGAATTCATTTACTTATAATGGCTTACGTTTACAATGCACTTTATGAATAATTTCTGGTGTGTGATACATTGTCTGACATTATAGGTATTATAAAGATGAATAGGTCACCATTTTCACTTACTAATAATGCAGATTCCAAGGTCAGATGCACTCACTGTTTCCTTCATTAAACAACTACAATCACATGTATCCTGGACTAAGCACCATGGATACAGAAGGGATTTCATGGGTTTTACATTTAGTTAGTTCATTTATGTGATGGGAGAGACATTCATGAGGTGAACTCTTACACTTGAGTCTGGTGAGCTCTGTTAGGGTTTTTCACAAGTTGTTGTGAAAACACTGGAGGAGAAAAATGCTCACAAGCAAGTTCTAGTTTAGCACAATGAGACAGTGTCTGCGGAAGAGAAGGGCTCTGCTTGCAGCAAGTCCTGTACCAACATGATTAGAGTAGAGCATGTTGATAAAACTTAGTTCTCCTCTTTCAGAGTTTGATGCGCTAGAAGGAACTTAGATTACAGAAATGGCGGACTAGAAAATGAGCCATGTGAGCATCACACATGTTCCCTCATGCTTTCTTTCCCTCTTGGCAGACGAAGGCAAAGCCAATGTAAAGAAGACAGAGCAACCAAGGGAAAGGAAAGGAAAAGGCAGTCATTGAGGAAGAAAAAAAAGCTTGAAAGTTAGGACGTGGTTAGAACAGTGATAACGTGGGTGAATTAGTAGGTCTGATGTCACCAGGCCTGAAGTTCTTGCAGGTCTCTAGGAGGCAGTGTTTGTGGTCTTTCAACTACTAATCTCATGCTCATTTTCACTGGCAAACGATGACTCCAAGTTCAGGGAGCCTGGCATTAGGTTCCAGCTGGGGAATAAATGCCTTGTCTTTAAATCCAGCTCACTCCTAAATGGCAAGAGTGAGCAACCTTCACATATTTCATGGTGGGAGGAAGCCACCCACAGAATAAGTCATCACAGACTGCCTGTTCCTCTCAGCAGAGTGTTGATGGAACACACTCTTCCCCAGAATCTGCCTCTACTCTCCTGAATCATTTGGAAGTCTTTACCAGTGTTTGTGGGACTTCGATACTTGGATAAGAAGTGAGAGCAGAAGGGGATTCCTGGCTTGACTTTGTTGCTCGAGATTTTGAATCTTCCAAACTTATGAGTACTAGGAACAATGGCTTATTCTTCTTGTTCATGTAATTTTGTTGAAAATAATTTTAAAATATTTTCACTGTGAGCACCATTAGCCTCATATTAAATAGTCTGTGTGGAAAATGGAAATAGAATAATTAAATTACAGAATTATCTCATCTCATCTCATTCAATTCCTCCCTATTATGTGAAAAGAAGCTACATTCCAAGAAACTTGAAACTACATGTCTAGTGTCCTACAGCCAATTGATAGCTATTTGTTGATTAATTTAAACTGGAAACTACATGCTTTTCATTTCCCTGGTGATGGATTACAATCTTTCCTTTGCTCATTAGCTGTTGAGAGACTAATAGGAAAAGTGAGAAGAAACTATTAAGATAGTTTTAAACCATATTTTAGATAGTACTTACTATGATAGGAATACTGCTTGTATGTGTCTACATATAAATAATATATAATCACATTAATTTTCTAATTCATATCTATAATGCATTACTTCTTGATGATTTGAACCATTCCTAGCAAATGTATAGTAGTGACATCTTTTCTAGCCTTCCTTATTTTAACCAGCTCTGTTTTGATTTGTTCAGTTGTTTCTGGTATTTATTTACACAGCTGCTCATTTAGCAAACACATATTGAGTATCTTACCTATGCCAATATGATAACAAAGATATCTGCCGTGTATAAACTCGCAGAATGATTAAGTTGGGTAAGTTGAAGGATAAACACAGACTTACCAAGCAAAACCAATACTTTAATAGTAATTTACAATGAGTTAAGGGTAACTGTGAAACAAACATAGATACATTTATATAGGAAGAGGTTGTAGGCAGAAGAGAGAAGTGAACACTGAATACTGAGGCATAGAAACTCAAATTTTAGAATCTGGGAACATGGAATCAAACTTGAGAAAGATTGCTTTACACTAAATAGGAAGAAATTCTGGAAATGTCATTATTATGAATGCAATTAAAATGTGTTTTTATTAAGACAAATGTATAAGTACAGCTTCCAGAGATTCTAAAATGGTAAAAAAAAAAGGAGAGAAAATTAAGCCCTAATAATATATTCATCTACATATGGAAGGTGTGAATGGTGTGTGGACAGGGTTCTCTTACTAGACCCAAGAAAGACTAAAAGTTCTGTTTGATAGCAGTGGAAGTGGATGTTCAAGCTATGTGGTAAGGGTGTTCCTTTATTTTAGGATTAAATTTGAGAGATGGAAGGGATATAAGAACCAAGGAAGGCTTGTAGGTTCTTGAACTGAGCAGGTATGCTAAGGGAATGCAATTGGTTAAGATGCAGAATGTTAAAAGAGGATAATATGAAACCAAGGAAACAATGAAGAATTCACACTGTGGCATATCCTAAGTTTTCTATAAATATCCATGTGGAAATGTCAAGTAAATGGGAACACTCTGATAGGAAGTTTAGAGAATGGACAAGATTTGGAAATTTGAGTTTGGGAATCGTCATCATTGTTCTATAAAACCAAGGTGAAGTTGAATTCAGATTTGGAAGGGTAGGTGGAGGATTATTTTAAGGTGGATCATATGATAGTATGTTTCAAAGTGGATAGAATGACCCAACAAGAAGGATAAAGATGGTGTCCTAGGAAATACTGAATAGAAGCAACAGAAGATTTTTTGACTTGTGTAGAAGGAGCTGTGGGCAGGCCTGATTTTCGTCCTGACCAGCTCCCTGTAGATGGAGCGGCGGGTCACTTCCCACCACCCAGGAGGGCTCCTGGCCACCGGCTAGCTTTACCCAAAACAACAACATGGAAACTGTATTATTTTAAACACTGCCTGGCCCATTAGCTCTAGCCCCTTACTGGCTAATTCTCACATCTTGATTAACCCATTTCTAATAATCTGTGTAGCACCATGAGGTGGTAGCTTACTGGGAAAGATTCAGCATGTCTGACCTGGTGGCTGGCTCCATGGCAGTCTGACCCAGAGAGGAGAGGCATGGTGATTGCCCTCACTTCCCTTCTTCCCAGCATTCTGTTCTGTCTACTCCACCTACCTATGTTCTGACTTATCAGGCCAAGCAGTTTCTTTATTAATTAACCAATGAAAGCAAAAGATAGACAGATGACCTTCCCACATCAGACTTGGGATGTGGGAGGCCATTTTCTGATTAATAAATTATGACCATGGGAATTAAGTAAAAAGAAAGATTACTGAAAGTGAAAGCATAATGGACAAGGCTTACAGGGACAAACAAAATGGAGTGTCGTCTACATTGATAATAAATCTTGCAGAAAGATGACAAGAAAGCCCTTCTATTATTGGTAGTGAGTGAGGGTGAATACAGTGGGTATCTATGACTCCATAGTTGGATGACATGTGCAGAAAAAGCCAGAGCACCGAGCAGCAAAGCAAGCACAAAATAAATTTATACCACCCCCAAATATGTAGATCAGATTTTTTGGTAGGAAGAGCAGAAAGTCCTGGCTTGAGAGGCTGACAAAGGAAAGAACATCTAGGTTGCAGCTGGATAAGGGACATGGAAAGCTATTCAGTGCTGAGGTTGGCATACAGAAAACACAAGTCCTTGGGATTAGGGGAGTCCAGAAAGTATAGAAGATGGGTGAGATAAGCAATGGCACTCCCTTGAATGTCACTTGGGGGCACAATGGGATGATGCACATTCTCTCCTTCTCTTAATGTTTCAGCTTCTCAAGAGTTACAGTCTTAGTTTTGTTATTGAAGTGAATAATTTTGAGAGTTTTATTAATAATCTTTTTGAGAGCATGAGCCTAGACGTTTCTTTTATAGACTTCTGTGGGCATTGCCAGAGCTGGAAAGAGACATCGGGTAGTCTACAAGTAACCTTTTCATAAGAGCTACTGCTCTTAGGGGAGTCAGTGTATGAGAGAGGAGAGGAAAGAAAGGAAGTGTGGATAACAGGAAGATCTTATGAAGGGATGAAGAACTGTTCTGATAATGAGTATGAGAAAAAAACTCAAGGAGGTGGTTAAAGAAAACCCCATGGACGCAAATTATATCAGAGTTATTCTTCCTTTATGAATCTAGATCATTACCCACAGGACCTATTAAGAAGGGGTGACCAAAGCTAGAAACTGCAGCCTGTTCTCATGAGATCAAGTACATATTTGAAGAAATTTCAAGACCCTGCTGAAAAGGTCTAGCATGCCCCAGGGACTCCACATCCCCACAATTGTAGAAACTCTGTAATCTCACAACTCCAGATATTTTTGTTATCCAGATTGAGTGATTTCAAGCCAATAAAAGTCCTCCACAAACTAAGAGTGCCAAATACATTTTTCTACCTGAAGAACTCTTGTACCGATTGGTAAAATTATTAGTCTTAAATGTCAACTTTATACAACACAGAACACCTGGGAACAGAGCCTTGCTTGAGTACTTGTCTTTATCATATTTGTCTGTGAGCATGTCCTGAGGGTGATTCTCTTTATTTTATGATATAGAGGGAAGCAGCATTCTGGGTAGCACTTCCCCTAGGCAGCAGGTCCTGAACTATATAGGATAGGGAAAAGCTGGGTATAAGCAGTATCTACTCATTTGTTTCTCCCTGATCCTAACTACGTTAACATCCCCTCAATGATGGTCTATATCCTAGAATTGTAAGAGAAAATACAAACCCTTTCTTCCACTATGTTGCATTTTTTTGGTCAGGATATTTTATCACAGCAGTGGGAATTGTATAAGCTGGGGTTTATAATGGTGTGATTAAATGACATAAGCAAATGCAGTTTGAGAATGAAAGGGCTTAGCAGAAACTCTAACAGAACAAGAACTCAAAGGCAGGAATTCACGCAAGGGCTATGTGATGTAGGAGGGTCATCTGTCTATGTGTTACTTTCATTGGTTAATAAAGAAACTATAGCTATGGAGGAGTGTTGCTTAGTGACTTGCTCCTCACAGCTTCCTCTGCCTGCTTTCTTATAGAACCCAGGTCCAGCAGTGCAAGGATGGCACCACCCACATGGGCTGGGCCCTCCTCATTAGTCATTAATTTAAAAAATATCCCCCATAAACTTTTCCTTAGGCAAATTTGGTGGGGGACTTTTTCTCAATTGATGTTTCCATTTCCCAAATGATTCAAGATTATGTCAAGTTGACATAAAATTAGCCAGCACAACACAAAAACTAGAACAACTGGTGATTTGTTTCCTTCACAGGAAAATGATGAAAAAAAGAAAGAAAGAAAGAAAGAAAGAAAGAAAGAAAGAAAGAAAGAAAGAAAGAAAGAAAAAGATAAGGAAGAGTTGCCAAACCTGCAGTAGTTTTGAATAGATTTAATAGATTTCCCATTAATCTTCCCTATGAAGTATTTATTTTACAACTATTCCAGATGTGAGGGAATGTGGTATAAGAAAAGTTTGAGAATTCTTTTCAAGTTCAGAAGACCACAGGGCTGAGATGAAAGTCAGGGCCATCTTACCTATCATAAGAACTACAGACCGTGATTGGGTGAGACAGGTGGTTCCGTGGGTAAAGGCAACTTGCTACCTAGCTTGATGACCTGGGTTCCACCCTCAGAACTCAGAGGATGGAAGGAGAGGACCTCTGAACTCTATTTTTTCCCCATGGCTTGTAGATATACACAAAATAAATAAATAAATTCAAAATAAAAGCTAATCAAACAAGACAGCCAGCAAGAATGTTGTCCAACTACCTGGAGGTTTCTTTCTCAAGATCATTTGCCCTGCCCCATATGTTTCTCTGGAGTTGATTGCATAACACAGCCCTCTTGGCAAAGCCTGTGGTGGCTGTCACTGCATGAGGTTTCATGTTTCCTGACATTGCTATGGGCTGATGTGAAAGGGAACAGTAGGGTTGAGGTTGCTCAATCTAAAGAAATCTCAAGTAGAATCACTGTGTGAAACAAATTGTTTTCTCATTTTGAATGTCTTCAACATTCTGAAAATGTGGTAATGTTCTGGTACATTCATGTTTCCTTTTTTCAACTTATTAGCTTTTGTTTGTACAAAGTAAAGATTTGGTACATATAGTTTTGCACCTTTAAAAAATAAACATGATGTAAACAACCATCCACATTAGAGGGTCTCTTTATAGACACAGTATTCAGTGACATGACCATTACAATATAAGGGTGTAGGGAGAGAAATGACGGATGCTTCAGGTTCTGGGGACAACAGAATCCAGGTTTAAGCTTCCTCCTACAGTCAACTGAAGCTGGCCAGGACTGGGATTCAAATGTGCCTGGAAACAAAGTGATTCCCTAGGGGAGGCAGCAGAGCTTGGGCAGCACAGCATCTGCCTTGGCTGCCATGGGATAATTCAAGGCTATCATTCAGTTGGTTTATGTCCTTATCTAAAGAGGTGCTCTGAGGGTCCAGTGAACAGATGTCAAAGATGGTGATTCAAACAGCACTTGGTTACTAACTAGAAGGTGCCCATTATGGCGGACTGAACAAGAGACTTCCTTTACCAACAAGTCCCTGACCCCTACCTCTAGCAAGGATTCCACTTTCTTTAATTAGGGATGTTTTCCATAATTTCTAGGAAGTGCAAGCAATAGGGCAGAGAGCCAGCCTTTATAGGCTCAGTGAAGCTGGGGACTGAGGTAGAATTTGCTGTTATATGGTGGAAGCTTGGGACATAAGACTAAAATGCAACAATTCTTCCAGGGCTTCCCCCCCCCCCCAAACAGTGGCTTGATTGACATGTAACATCCCAGCTCAGAACACAGACAGCTGCCTGGTAGCTCCTCCCCCTCCATGCAGAATCTCCACTATACCTAGAGACACCCCTCCAGCTGAGACCAAGAAAGGGATCGTGTTATTCTAGCGTCCTTCTTCTGTGACACATCTGCTGTTAAAACATTCTGATCCTCCAATGAGTGTCCCATCTCAGGATATCCTTGGGCAGACTTTTGGAATTTTACTTCTTGTGAAGTTCTGCATTGTCACAGATGTTGCTCTGATCTTCACTCATGCCCATAGGATGCAAGATGCTGCAAAAGACACTTCCTTCAGTGGAGGAGTCAAGACATGTGTGAAGCCAAATAACTATGATTTTAATGCCAACTGTGGTGGGGGGTACGTTATGACAATGACTCAGGCAGAAAGGGTGGGTTTGAACCTGAATTTTGCTATCTTAGATTTACATATTTTTTTAACACCTATTATGTGCTCATAGCTCGAAGACTAGCCTGATGCAAGTAAAGTTGGTGTCAAAGTTCAATTACTCTGTGCTCTATCCACATCTTCAGAACACAATGTTGAACCCATCATTGTGGATTTAACCTTGTGACAAGCAATGCCAAGTTAATTCCCAGCATGGCTGCCCATAGTGGAGAAACTCTTCTGCCCAAATCAGGAGGAATTGTGCTTGGGTATGTGAGCCTTTCTCATGAGACTTGGATGACTCCATTGCTTCTCATAATCTGCCCTCTGCCTAGTCCAAACCTCAGCTCTGCACTCATTGTCACTGATTTGCCTGTCTGTATGCTTTCAGTCAGGTTGCAGAATCTCCCTCATGATGATGGAGAAGCTACAAGGTTCTGACACTCACAGAGCAGGTCTGGAAAAGAGCAAGAGAGAGATCTTAAGGCATACCAAGAGAGCATGGACACCTATGGATGGGCATCCACTTCCTGGCTCTGAGGAGGAAAGCACAATGGTCGCCATGCATGTGCAAGGTAAGAGGGGCTCTCTGGGCATCTAGAAAATGTCCAGTCATGGGTTGATGAGGGATATGAGGTTTTTGGTTGGGGCAAGTGACTTCTAAGGACTTGAACTTGGCATTAAAGAAACAAGTGTTCCTGATACAATACCAAGCAGTTCTATGAAATGGACACATCTGACTGCCCCCCTCCATGGACCTCAGCACAATTAGATCAAATAAGGGATAATAAACACAGCTTCCTTTCTATTCAAACACCTTTATGCTAAACCCCAGAATTCTGAAGATGCATCCAGTCTGGAAGCATAAATCTTCTTCCTACTGTTCCTCTTTCTGCTCTGCTTCTCCCTCTCCTCTTCTTCTTCTTCTTCTTCTTCTTCTTCTTCTTCTTCTTCTTCTTCTTCTTCTTCTTCTTCTTCTTCTTCTTCTTCTTCTTCTTCTTCTTCTTCTTCTTCTTCTTCGCACCACATGCATGTAAGGGAGACAGAGAGATAAAGAGGTGGTCTCTCACTGACCCTGGAGCAGTACAATTCAGCTGCACAGGCTGCCAGAGCGCTCAAGAGATCTGCATCCTACTAGGGCAGTCATGTCTCTTTTGTGGGGGCTGGGGTATCCAAATGCAGCTCCTTTTGTTTGCTCAAAAAGCACTTGACCCGCAACCCATCTTCCCAGCTCCAAACGAAAAAACTGTATCAGAAAACAATTTTATTGCATGATTTTAGGGATCTTGCATGAGGCACTGATGATCATTTTAATAATGTACAAAAATAAATAAGAAAGCATTCGCATTCTATCCATCCATGGTACTACAAATGAACACTACCCAGAATCTCCCAGGATTACTGGCTATCTGTTCTGGTTCACCTGATACCCTATGTGAGCATCATTCAAATATTTTATGGACAAAGTCAGACTGAGCCCAAGGTCAGGTGGTAGCCAACAGGAGCTGGAGCAAATGTCTCTCAGGAGCAGCTCCCTTCATCTTTCCTTTCTCATTTCCTATTTTTGAGCCGGCACTAAAGATCCACCTTAAAAGGCTATGCCTTTCTAGCAAAGTTGCCTTTGGAAATCCTGGGAGTCTACTGCAATTTGTCCCTGGAATGAATGCAAATCTGGTTTCTAACCTGGCAGAGAACTCCTTGCAAATAAACATTGCTGGCTAGCTGCCTTAGGTAAATGTTGGGATTTAATAAGGAAAGGTTCCGTGGTGATTTAGAAGCAACAAGAGAGAAACAAAAGTCCCATACGCTTTTCTACCCATTGAATTCACACCAGGTGATTTTCCAGCCATTCTGACATCTCTCACCTTCATTGATTCATTTAGCTAATCCTTAACATTTTGTTTCTTTTTTCTTAAGTTATAGTCTTTTGGCAAGTTTACATCCATTCTTGGAAGAGGCTGATTATGGAAAACAGGAGGTTGTGCCTTTAGGGGGAAAAATGAATATGCTTGCATGAACACGTGACTGACTATGTAGGAAACAGAGCTGCTGAGTGTGGCCGATGATAGAGTGGGTCACTGTCGCGGGTTTGCTTTGACTAACAGATATGTTTCTTTTGCCTTTACAGACAATTCCAAGCAGGAAAGTATCCAGCAGTGGCTGGACTCTGGATACTTGTAAGTGCTGCTTTATTTCACTTTAGCCTCTGTGTGCGCCTTATACATTTCTCTTGCAAAGTTCCATGGAAATAATGTGGGTTAACCCTCCCTGGGATGGGCTGCCAGCCAGAGATTACCAGGGTGGGGGAAGTCTGGATTTTCATATTAACTGGGTACTTGAAGGATTACTATAGTACTGCAAAAACTGTATGCCAGTTTAGAAGTGCAAAAGTAGAAAGAATGCTATTTGGAGCCGACTGTGCCTCCGGTTTCACAGGTCCTCTCAATGAAAATCTAAGTCTGATTTTCTGTTCCGTTTAATTACAAAAGCAACTTGGTAATAATTTGTTTGGGCTCACGATGCTTTTGCTTCTTTTATAGTGTCTCTGTAAATGAAAACTTCCAGCAAGCCATCAACCATTCTGGTAAGGCAAGAAAACCCAGAGCAGCTGCTCTTTGTAGAACTGAGGTAGTATTTGTGTGAAAAACACCCCTGCTAATAGGCCTTCCTCAAGGTAGGCATAGAAGAGACTTTCAGAAATAAGTTGATCTTCTCATTTGATTTTCTAAGATCAGGACTCAGAAAGCACAGCCATGTCCTCAGCAGCAGGGAGTGGGCTGAAACTGTATCCTTTCTGCCATCAAACACTCAGATGGCAGCAGGAAACTCTCAGGGGCTACGCAGACATTTTCAATAATGTAATTATAATAACAAAATTTCTTAATTATTCATAATATACTATAGTTTTATTTCTAAACCTATTTCCTCTCTGGTATTTTGGTATCAAAATTGTATTTCCCTCTCTTCTCTAGTCATAGATTTGTCCTAGAGATCAACAAATGACTAAATCCGAAACCAAACAGCACAAATATTTCTGAGACAAAAATGTATCAGACTGTCTCCCTAGGATTTGATATAACGTTATTAAAATAATGAGTACAGGTTTCATGGATTCCATCTTCATTGAAGGAAAATACCAGCCTTCATGGGCTCTAAGATTCCTCCATTATAAAATGTGCTTGTCTCATAAGTTTCTCTCAGATGACCAGATGAAATCTGTGACTAGCCATGAAAACGACATTGACACCAAGATTAGATCATAGGCGTTAAAGCAGATAGCATTCTGGGATTGAGCAAATGCTGGAGAACATGTCCAAATATGATGCCAACTAGGAATAGAATGATTAAAAAGAAATCTGTTGGTCTTACAGCAAGTTTTACCTTGCTTCTCTTAATCGTTCCACATCCTCTACCGTATCTTCAATTAAGATTGACTACTACCTGCCAAGCAATTTAAATTGGGGCATTTTACTTTAAAATTTTGAACTAGAACCAAATTTGCTTGCTTTATATTTTAAATTTCTTTTTTATTCTTTGACGGTTTCATCACACATGTAATGAATTTTAGTCATTGTCACCTCCTATTACTTCCTGTTGTCCACAGTCTCTCATCTTGTCATTTCCCTTTTCTTCCCAGAAAGGTCCCTCCTATTTGTATGCCATGTGTGTCTCTACTGAGTTTAATTAGGGTTGCTCACAGGAGCATGGGTGAAAAGTTGTTTACCGGATCATATCCAACCAATCAGTGACTGCATGACAGAAGAAAGTGTCCTTCCTTAAGTACCATTATGTGTCCACAATCCCTCAGGGAGAGTGAGACCTCATGAGCCCTTTCCTCTTCCATAATAAAATATTGACAGGCCCACTCTTGTGCAAGTCTTTCTAACTACAGGGGGTTCACTGAAGACAATGCCGTATCATTCTAAGAGAAGTCTTTTCACAGCGTACCTCGCCACACTCTGGCCTTCCACTCTTCCCATCCTTCTTCCTAGAGAGCCTCAGAGAGAACGCTGTGGATGACCCACTTGGCGCTAAGCACTAAGCTTCTCTTTTCTCTCCACACTGACTAGTTAGATGTTTCTGAGCTTGCTGCTGTTGGCTGTAACAGACACTTCTCTGAAGACAAGAGAACACTAACCTATGTGTAGCAACACGAAGGTTTAGAAGGCAGTTCGATCACATTTCATTTAAAATGCTTTATTTTTAACATAAAGCTTCTATGATGTCAAAATTTCTGAACATTTTTCCAATAAATTAAACATGACAACCTCTCTATCCATATTAATTCTGACTCAAGGAAGAGATGACAACATAGGTAGGTGCATCTCACAGCATAGACCTGTCTTTGACTCTTGCTCATGACAGGTGGAGAGGCCTTCAGTCATACTGTATTAAATAATTCACTTCCTGGAAAATACAATTCGTAGCCTGGTCTCATCAGAGCCAAGCTGGTGAACTACAAAGGCACAGACATGAGGAAAGCAGGGTCTCTGTGTGGTCCTGAGATCAGAGGGGCACAGCTTCTATTTGGCAACCCCTTCATGGTCAGCAAGGCTTTTAACAACAGAAAAGCTTCCTACCTGTGAGTTGAGCCTTCTGCTTTCCACGGTCCTTCTCACTGATCGTATTTTGAACTGAGTAAGCCATGTGAGAATAGAGCTGGTCTCATTTTTGTGTTGCAGGTGATGGGTCTGAATTGTCAAACGCCATGATTTTGGGTCTCAGAAGGGTAGATGCAGCCATAAAGATGGACTTGGAACCTCCCATGAGCCTTTCTGTATGTGCATAAAGATGCTCAGACCTTTTGGGAAGTCCAGAGCCACACTGGGACATGTGGAGAAAGAAAAATAGATTGTAGTGGAGGAAGAAAAGAAGCTGCTGCCCAGCCAGGTGGTGGTGGCTCACACCTGTAATCCTAGCACTCAAGAGGCAGAGGCAGGTGGAACTCTATAAGTTCAAGGTCAACCTGGTCTACAAAGAGAATTCCAGGATAGGCACCTAAGCCAAAGCTACAAAGAGAAACCCTATCTCAAAAAAAAAAAAAAAAGAAACAAACAAAAAACAAAAAACAAAAAACAAAAAACAAAAAACAAAAAATAATTGCTACTGAGAAATGATGAGGTTAAAACTCAGAAAACCATGACAGGATATATGGTGACATCACATTATATTCCTACTTACCACAGAGACAGTGGCTTAACACACAAAGTTTTCCTTCTAACTAGACTGGATACGCTCCCTTGTCCCCTCTTTCCATATTAATTTTAATAATTACAGAAGGCTGGGCAGCTGCCCTTCCCACTTACATCCCAACTGATACAGACTCCGTGAATGATACCCTTTCACCGTCTGCCCCATTTGCTCACAAATATCACAGTGTTGTAACTTAAAGCCACGTGACTTCCTTTATGTCTCCCTAGAGCACTGTAAGTCAGCAGGTGGTGACTTATAAACAGGACTCGGGCACCATTCGCTTTCTTCCTCATTCGGTTTCTCCCTCTATTCCCTTTCTAAAAACTCCCACTGCTGAGTCCAGACA
The DNA here is from genome assembly GCF_014885135.2 of Alexandromys fortis. NCBI lineage: Eukaryota > Metazoa > Chordata > Mammalia > Rodentia > Cricetidae > Alexandromys > Alexandromys fortis. Next base: position 6,674,751 of record NW_026067970.1, read on the forward strand.
GTCTCCCCTTACTGGTCTCTAAGTGTACATCTTGACTGCGTGGGCTTGGTGGCACATCACAGTTCTGCACACACCATAACCAGACATCAGAATCTCTTTGAGAACACAGTACTGAAGACCATGCCCATAAGATCCATCTTCCCAGAAGGATGACCTCACAGTCCATACTGAAACTGTAGACAGTGTCAGTGTGTGACAAATTCATCACTACCACCCGAGGGCACATTGGATGTCTCTACCACCTGACTGGGAAAATACGTGGCCATTACAATGTAAAGGTGAAACACTCAGGATTGACAAAGGCTTGACAGGTAGAGTAACACAAGTGACATGGGGGACACACCCAACCATCTTTGTGAGTGAAAAGATCAGAGCAATTTCCCATGTCAGGAGATCGGTTTTTAGGAAAGATGTATTAGTGACAGTTACTACTTAGTGGACTGTTAATTCATTCACAATCTACAATATTCCCATTTTTCTGTTTTTCTAGTCCTAGAAACCCAACACAAAGTCTTCTGGGTACTAAGTAAGCAGCATAAAACCAAATTCTGTGCTAGACTGTGTTCTTTTAAGACGGGCTTGTTGTCAATGGCTCAAACTGGTCTTGAACTCTATTCCTCTCCCTCCAGAACTCTAGGATTTTAGACATCTGCCAATCTTTATACAGGTCCCCAGAGCAGTAAGTGTGTTTATTTTCTGAAGGGATGTATTAAATCATAAGAAATTAGAAAACCAATTGCAAGCATGGTGCTTTGTGCCCTAAGAAAGGATCAGAGTAAATCCAGCCGAAGCCCCTTAAAGCCCATGAAGAAGAGAAAGTATGCTGGGATAAGAATGTTGCTCCCTGCTTCTTAAACAGTGGGTGCAACTTCACATGGGGTCATGTAGCTGTGGGTGTCACAAAAAACTGTGAACAGTTAAAAGTTCCTGAATAATGACCAAAACTTAATTCCAAATCAAATATGTAATGGAATCCAAAGTGCTGTGGCAGCACTCAAGCAGATTCGGGTCACATGACTTCCCCTTGGTTCTCACACGCACCAAGCTCATGATGCAAGGCCGATGAATGCTGCCTAGATCACCCTAGAATGCTATGGGACCATTGTGAGTCATGAAGTACAGGGAATTACTGCACATAGAAAGGTTTCTGCCTTTACAGAACCATAACAATTTAATTATGGGATGTAAAACTTTCAACATTTTCCTACAATCTTTCCTCAGTGTATAAGTATCAGATAATTTATCTTTGGATATGTTTGATTGGAACATTTGATCTTAAAAACTGATGTTTGACTTGCTGACTTGGGTTTAAAAAAAAGCTATTCAACAAATTTTGTCTTGAAAATAGGACAGAATTTTCCACAATTTCTGAAATGGCTCTAAACATGCTTCTGCCATTTTGTACTATGTATTTATGCAAGGAATGTTCTCAGCATTGATATTTATTAAATCAGAGTGTCTTTAAGCTCCTCAAAGTACTGAATGCTCTATAATTATACACTGTAGCAAATATTTCAGAAAAAGTTTAGTTCTATACATAATATTATCAAATCAGTCTCATTAGTATGCAAATTTTATTTAATTTTAAAAATGATATATTACATTATTATAGGAAAGAATTGTCTTAAAATAAACTTCTTTATGATTTATTAATGGATAAATGTTTGGTTGTGTACCCAGCTGTCTTAGTCATTGTTCTTTTGCTGTGAAGAGATGCCATGACCAAGATAACTCTTAGAAAAGAGAGAATTTAATTGGGGTCTTTAATAGAGTTTCAGAGGTTAATCCATTATCATTATGGTGGGGAGCATGGTGGCAGGAAGGCAGGAATCATGCTGGAGAAGTAGCTGAGAGTTTTACATCAGTAGGCAGAGAGAGAAACTGGACCTGGCATGGGCTTTTGAAACCTCAAAACCCATCCCCAGTGACACAGTTCCTCTAACAAGGCCACAGCTCCTTATCCTTCTAATCATTTCAAATGATGCCACTCCCTGGTGACCAAGCATTTCAGATATGATACAGTATGTGGGGGATTCTTATTCAAACGGCCACTCCAAGTGAGAGCGGTTGAGAGTAGATGCTGAAGATACCCTGCTCTGGGGAGGAACACACATGTGTCAACTCTTGCTCTCAAGAATGCTACTGTTTCTCGATCATGGTCATTTGAGCATAGTCTAGGCTAACCTCACAATGAAACCCTGGAGTCTTAGCTCCTTCTGCTTCTTAATCTTTCTTCATCTAATGTCTCTTACATTAAAGTCTTGTTCAGATGGCTTCTTGTCATTCTCTGAGGACTTCCTAAGTCTCCTATTCTTTGAGAGCCTCCTTCTGGATTCTGCATGAAGATGCACTTTGTCTTGTGAACAACTGTTAGACCCGTTCTAGATCCCACACACATGGCCCTTGGCTTATACCAGCTCAGATCATTAGAGACCTGATCCTCCTCCTTGACAAAAGGGAAGTCCTCACCAGGCTTCAGATCATCTCTAATCTAAAAAGGGTCTGAGTAAAACCATCAAAGATGATGCCATCAGGTTAGAGAGTTCTCAGAAGACTCACCTAGGAAATGGAAAATCAAGAAAAACAAGAACACTTAATGTGATTGAAGTAATTAGACTTTGGATAAAGACAGAGAAATCAAAGGAAGCTAAATGTACACAGGACAGAATTTTGAAAGCAGTCAGTCGGAAGAAGTGGTTCATACATTCAGGGAGAAGACATTTTTGTTTTAAATAAAATGTACTCAGAAGATAAATTTCAGAAGTTCCAGAAAAAAGGAATCATAGACAGTCTCAGGGTGGGGATGGCACAGGAGTGACATCTAAGGCCTGATTTCCAAGGCATGGGCAATTGTAACTGAGGTCTGGGAGCAGTAAGATTTGAATGTCATGTCTTTGCTTAGAAGACAGTCATGAACAGTTTTGGGTGAGCATCTCTATTTGGTGTGGCCTATGACATTACGTCAAAGAGGAAACAGACGTGAGGTTCTGATACTCTCCTGGCTGTGGGAAAGGCAGTTACACCAGAAGCATAGATGATTACAGACTCAGGCTTAAGACGGCAAGGGCTTGCACTGATGTCACCTCTGGAACATGAAGAAGTACGTGCCACTCAGAAAATAAACAGCATGTAGGGTCAGAAGAGAGAAAATGATTCCAATTAGCTGTAAGATTTTGAACATGAGTGTCAGCCAATATGTAAGAGACTGTTTGGAGTAGGAATATAAATTAATAATTTGCCAAATCAGACAAACATACTGTGGATTACCACGACAAAGTGTCCTGGCCAGGCAAGAGTTAAATTTGCTGAAAGCTGCAGAATGCTATTCTTTAGAGCACCGCAGAACTGTAATTTGATTAGTCTATTGGACGATATTCCAAAGAACCAAATGTCTTCCATGAATCAGTCAGAAATGCTTAGGAAAACCAAAATAAAAAATGCATTCTAAGCCAACAAAGGTGCTAATTAGTGCCTTCTGCATATCTGACTGCATCTTCTCCAGTAATACACTGGGCAGGGTTAAGTGCGGTATCTGCTGCTTCAGATGGCACAAGTCCACCTAACAGTAGGGAGGGTGGCTGGAGATTATATCTAGAAGGAAGCAGAATGGGAATTTTAACCACGGAAGGGAATGAAAGCAACAGAGAGGGGACTTTTGTTCTCACTTGAGCGTCCCCCTAAAACCAGCGCTTAAGAAACTTGTGGGCAATAGGAATGTGCTGACCTTTGCTTCACCTTCTCCAAATGATTTCAACCAGCATTAAAAATCTAAGAAGGGATCCTGGCAGGGGGAAATGGTACAGGAAGAATCAAAGCCAGAAAGAGATGGAGTGTGGGCCCGAAGGTGCCCAGCTAGCAGGACGCTGCCTTACGTCATAGGTGCAGGTGTGTTCACCAGGTCTGCCTCCTGCATACACAGCCTTAAGCCTGATGCCCTACAGAAGTTTCAGGACGTCTGGGGTAACAGGGGAAACTTTCCCCTCCTGTTATGATGTTCCCTGTGCTTTAGATTCTTGCTCTGATCAGAGGCAGCAAATGCTTGAAGGAGTTGGGCAGATAGATAGTCACTAATGAAGCAGGCGGCATAGAGACTAGAAAATTGGAGTGTAGGCTGCCTTCAACAGATTGCTACCCCGAAGACACCTGGGCCTGTTCTGCTCTCTTCCAAGTTTTAAGGAAAGTCTTGGAATTCCAATCCCTGTGAGTCCTGGCACACTGTGGGCCACTAACGTGCGTCTTTCCTTCAGGTTCATCTTGGAAACAGGCCAGAGATGCCTGGCCTTTGACAAGCCCAACCTTGGCCTCCAGGAAACTTACCATAGGAGTCAGAAAAGTGGGGATGGGAATAATGGTTTCACATGGCCTTCTGAAAGACTCTCCATGACTGGGTCCACCCGCTAGAGGGCCAGCTGTTGCTTCTGCAGATTCAAGACATCAGAAACACTATGAAACCAGCACTTGGCCTCCCAGGACTGAGGGAGACTGGGAAGGTAGAATAGAAATCAATCATTGAGGTTAATTAATTATAATAATTTCATAACTTTTAAAAATCAGGCTTATCTTTAGAAGTCATATCAGAGCCCTTGGGGTGGGTTTCCTTCAGACTCTCAGCTTGGCAGCAGAGTGTTGCGTGTCTGAATGCAGTGGCTGAGCTAGATTTCTGTGTCATTTCCGGAACTATCCAGAAAAGTCTCAGGAGTCCAGGAAAGCCCTCAGTAGCTCTGTGTCTGTCCATGATGATGGGATTGAGGTGATAGAGCAGCCGTCTCCTACTGTTGCTGATGCTAAGCTTCGAAGGATGCAGTTGGTAACAATGCTAAGCTTCAAAGGATGTAGCTGACTGCTGCAAGATAGGGAAGCTCCTCCCCCACACTGGCGCTGATTGTGTAATGTTTCCATGTGTACCAGGAGACCACACGATCCCCCACTGTGTGCAAGCCTGGCTCACATCACATTCCATAGAACATATGCTACCTTCAGCAACTTCTTTTTCCCCTGCTTGCTTCCCTTTGTATCCTGGCAACCAGCTTGCTCCTAACTACAGAGTCAGGTAGAGGGATGTGTTCTCTGGAGTGTGGCTGCTAGGGCTGTGTGGCCACTGAAATTGCCTGAAGTCCAGGGCACGAGGATCCAGAGTCTAGTAAGCAGAGTTTTCTGGGTGACTGAATTTTCTGAGGGGCTATGGTGTTTTAAAATCCTTTTCATCAATATCAGAAAATGGGTCATTTGCTCTCTGACAGTTTGAACAATTCACTGTAACCACAGTGCCAAGTCCCTGCCTGGATACACGCTCATTCACATGTCCTAGGAAACCCACAACAGACAACTAGAAAAGGCCAAGGCTGCACAGGAGCAGCCACAGGACAAAGCACACAAAATGCCCCAGAACCACAGAGCTCTTCCATGGGGAGAGCTGCACAGGAAGATGCAGATTTCCCCTAACAAGCTGGCCCAGGAGTGCACAGACATTCTTTCAGTGGCTTGAGAAGTCATAACGGAGGGCGTCCTGGTAGAAAGAGGGAAGAAAATCAAATCATACGGAAGTTTGCTTAAAATGTTAAACAGAATTCATTTTCCCTTCCATTTGGCAGCAGCTTGTCACTTAACTCACCCTGACATCACATCTTCACGGAATTGCCGAGAATTTGTGCTGTGTTTGTCTTATGATGTGATTAATAAGGTGGTAAATCAGCTTTCTTTCATGTGACATGTCACTTGACTGCTATGTTGTGATCTTGAGACGCTCCAAGACTGAGTAGTGCGCCGTGAGTGCATGTGCTTCTGTGGATTAATGCCTATCCAGGTGAGGGATCAGTATCAAGCAGACGACTGTTTACAAACTCCAGCTCACTGGGGTGTCTCTGCATAGCAAAAGAACAGCTAAATGCAATATCACATTCCCTAGAATACTCTGCAATGATGAATTTTAGATGATTTCCTAAGATCAAATATTAGTTTGCTTAAAAAGTTACCCATTAACTTTATAACAAATGTCGTTCACCTCACGTGAAAACCCACCAGATAAAGACTCAGAAAGTCTGTCTAGGCTCAGTGAAAAACGGATGTGATTGATTGGCGAGGACTGTCATGGGAATAGGGCTGAGAGAATGGACAGGACCCACACCTAGTGCCAGGCTGTGTCATGTCCTTTCAAATAGATTTTATTCGCCAACCTACCTTACTCTTGGTTTGCTGTACATTCTACGTATTGTTCCTCTCGCTGACTCCTAATAGGGTATTAATGCATGCTTGGCTTGCATGAAAATCCTCTATTTAAGCTGTGCATCATAGCACATACCTTTAACCCTAAGACTTGGGAGGGAGACTTGGATGGGTTTCTATGAGTTTGAGTCCATCCCTGTCTATACAGTAAGTTACAGGACAGCCAGTGCTACATAGTGAGACCTTGCAACAAATAAATAAACAAGCAGACAAACAAACAAGCAAAATCATCTCTATACTCATTTCAATTATATACTTGTAGTCTTTTTCTTTCTAGGTCACTTAGCAGGATTAGCAGGATAGCTACGCCTTTAAAAATCTTCTTTTAAGTATGCACATTCATTCCTTAAACAAGTATGACAGTATGTACCTGGAGTCCCAGCACTGGAGAGTCTGTGAGGTAGGAGTAACTTGACTCCAAGCCCAACCTGGAGAATACAGGGAGACCCTGTCTTAAAAGCAACAGCAGTAATAATAACAATAACATATGAGTACTCTTTTTTTCTCTCTCTCATATATGATGCCCTATCCACGGTTTCTTCTTCCTCCATTTCTCCCCATCTCTCCCCACAGTTTAGAAACAAAAGAGCAGGACTGCCTGGGATACCAACCTACTATGGCCTAGCAATTTACAGTAAGACTGGGCATAAGCTCTCAAATCAAGAAACAATAAGGCAACCCAGTAGGAAGAAAAGGGTCCCAAGTACAGGCAAGAGTCAGAGACACACCCCCAACTTTTGGAATTCCCACAAGAACACCAAGCAACACAATGATAGGGAATATGTAGAAGAGCTAGTTCAGACCCATACAGGGCTCATGTTTGTTGCTTCAGTCCTTGTGAGCTGCTACATGCCCTGCTTAAGTGATTCTGTGGGCCATGATCTCATGGTGCCCTCAAATCCTCTGACTCCTATAATCTTTCCTCCTACTCTTCTGCCAGGTTCCCTAGTGTTTATCTGTGGATCTCTGCATCTATTGATGAATGATGCTTCTCTGATGACAACAGGGCTGGGCACTGATCTATGAGTATAGCAGAATATCATTAGGAATCAGTTCATTGACTTTTTTCTAGTCATGTTTGGGGCTTTCCTGGCTCTCTGGGCTGTCCTGCCTGTAGTTCCTGGCATCCATGCAGTACAGGCATGGCTTCCCTCATTGACTTAGATCTCAGGCTGGACTAGTCATTTGTTGGCCACTCCCACAAGTTATGCTCTACCATTACACGAGCATATCTTGCAGAAAGGGCAGATTGTAAGTCGAAAGCTTTATAGCTGAGTTGATGCCCCAGTCCCACTACTGGGATCTTGCCTGGTTATAGAGGATGGCCAATTTGGACTCCATATCCCCCATTAATAGGAGGCATTGCTTGGGTCAGTTTTGTACATTCCAGGGAGTTTCTACTGCACTGGGTTTCTACACAGCCTCCCAAATGCATTCCAGTTCTAGTTGTCTCTCCCAGTACTCTTTTCCCACCACCACCCTCTGTCTGTTCCCTCCTGTTCCCATTTCTATCCATACCCTACCCACACACAAAATCTGTTCTATTTCCCTTTCCCATGGAGATCCATTTGTACTCCTTTTGAGCTCTCTTTGTTACTTTAACCTCCTGGGTCTATGGATTTTAGCATGATTATTCTTTACTTAACAGCTATTGTCCACCTATAAGTGAGCACACACCATCTTTGTCTTTCTGGGTCTGGGTTACCTCACTCAGGGTGATCTTTCCTATTGCCATTCATTTGCCTGTGGCTTTCATGATACCATTTTTTTAACACCTGGGTAATATTCCACTGTGTAAACATCCCACATTTTCTTTATCCATTCGTCAATTGAGGGACATTTAGGTCCCTACATCCTTCTGGTAGGATGTACTGTCCTTTGGTTATAAGCCCAAGAGTGGTATAGTGGTATTTCTGAGGAGCTACCATATTGATTTCGAAAGTGGTTGTACAAGTTTGCACTTCCACTAGCAGTGGAGGAGTGTTCCCCTTGCTCTACATCCCACCAGCATGGGGGCTGTCATTTGTGTTTTTCATCTTAGCCATTTTGACAGGTGTAAGATGGAACCTCAAAGTCATTTTGATTTGCATTTTCCTGATGGCTAAGGATGTTGAACACTTCTTTGAAGTGTTTCTCAGCCATCTGAGAGCCCTCCGTTGAGAATTCTCTTTAGAGTTTATCTTAGTTAGGGTTTCTATGAAACATCATAACAAAACCAAAAGTTGGAAAAGAAAGGGTTTATTAGACTTATATTTCAGCATTGTTGTTCATTGCTGAAGTCAGGAAGTCAGGACAGGAGCTCAAACAGGGCAGGAACTTGGACACAGGAGCTGATGCAGAGGCCATGGAGGGGTGCTGCTTACTGGCTTGATTCCCAAAGCTTGCTCTGCCTGCTTTCTTATATAACCCAGGACCATCAACCCAGGGATGGTACCACCCACCATGGGCTGGGCCCTCCTCATTGATCACCAATTGAGAGAATGCCTTACAGCTGGACCCTATGGAGACATTTCTTCAACTGAGGCTTCTTCCTCTCTGATGACTCTAGCGTATGTCAGTTTGATACATAAAGCCAGTCAGTACAACGGAACCCTTGTCAATTCACACATAAACACATCACTATTAATCCACAACCCTTCCTTTCCTTGTCAGCCCCAAGATCTCACATTAAAAATATAAATAACTTTGAAGTCCCACAGTCTTTACAAATTCAAACACATTAAAATTTCAGTCTCTTTAAAATAGACAATCCCTTTTAAAACCCAAAGTCTTTTAAAATTCAAAATCTGTGGACTCCAGTAAAATACTTTCTTACTTCAAGAGGAAAAAAATCAGGGCTAAGCTTCAATTTCTCTGCACGATCCTTTCACTCTTGGGCCTTCAATTGCCACTGAGGCTTTACCTTCATCAATGGCCTGTCCTTGCCTTTCACAGTGCCAAGCCTCAACTTCTCTACATGACCCCCTCATGCCTTCAAAACCAGTACCCCCTGGGTAACTTTTACATCTTACCAATGCAGTCTGCCAACACAAGGTGCAGCCTTAGTGCCTCCTGAACGCAGCTTCTCTGTGCTTTCAAGAAACACTTCTCAGATGTTTGCACCCCAGCAATGCTGGTCTCTTCTTAATCGCCACTAATTTCTTAGCTCCAGCTGACCACCATCGATCGTCCCAGTAACACAAGGTTTCACTTCAGTGGTGCTGGCCTCTTTAATCACAACTGACTCTTCAGTCTCAGCTGACCAGAACAAGGGAATCTTAATTCAAAACAGCAAACAGTGCAGACAACTTCTCCAGATTTCCCTCTGAAATTCCCCAAGCCAGGAATCCCTCCTGGGCACTGCTCTGCACATTCTACTCTTCCAAGCTCCCACAGAACATCCCACTGATCTCGCCACACCCAATGGCTTTTTTGGTCTGCAGTTTTGTGCTAGTAACATTGTCCTTTGCCTTAGGACAGCTTTTCAGTCTCATGAGGTTCCATTTATTGATTGTTGTTCTTAGCGCCTGTGCTATGAGTTCTGTTCAGGAAGTTGTCTCCTGTGCCATTATATCTTAGGTTATTCCCCACTTTCCCTTCGATCAGGATTGGTGTATCTAGTTTTACACTGAGGTCTTTGATATTCCTGGACTTGAGTTTTATGCATGAGGATTGATATGGATCTATTTGCATTCTTCTACGTGCTGACATCCAGGTATGCCAGGATCATTTGTTGAAGCATATAGTTATTCTTATCTTCAGTCTCCAAACTTGAAATCCACAGTCAGGTTCCTAGAAACCTTGATGTCACTCAGTGACTCACTACCTAGAGCAATCCTGGCTCCAAAGTAAAGCCCTTTATAACATCCAGCATTTTTCCCTGCATTTCCCTCAGTCAGGTTTTTGCATTCAAATCTTGACCTGTTTTGTTTTTTTCCTTATGGAGAAAAGCTTTATTTTCTCATAGTACAGATGCAACACCTAAGTTTATACATGGCCCTTAACAGGACAGCAAAGGGTTTTTGCCCATGATCTGAATATTTCCATTTGCAGATGTTGTTGACAACTGACAGTCTGAACATTGCAGTGGCCTCTAGCTGCCTCCCTATGATGTCCAACAGTTATTTTGCTCTGGCCATCCTCCTTCTTACAGCTACCAGGTAGCTGACTCCTCAGCACCATCTTTATCATGCACGGTGTTTTGCTCAAAACAATGGATTTTCATATCCTGATGCATATATGTAAATCCTGCTTTTTGGCATTCTGTGGGACATTCTGTTGGCAGTGTGGTGTTTGGAAAAGAAAGAAAACAATAACAGCAGCAAACCAAAATAAGCTGTGGCATTTTACTGGCCATGCGAAGTTTATGTAACTGTGCTGTCTCCTTTCTTTCCACCTTAAGTGTGAAATAATAAGCCCCATCTCGAGGACTTACTATGAGAACATAAAAGATTGTATAGGGGCTAGGGAGGTGACTTTGCAGATAAGGCACTTGCTGCAATTTTTGCAGGTGATCTGTGTTCCGATCCCATCACCCACGTGGTGGCTTAAAACCATCCACAATTCTGGCTCTGGGACATCTGATTCTCTTTTCTGGACTCCTCGAATGCATTGCACTTATCTATATGAAGGCAAAAAAATGTACATAAAACAAATTAAATGAATCTAAGAAATAATAAAATAATAAAATAAATTGTTTAAATGGCAGGTTGATCAAAGCACTTCACACAAAGCGCAAAATAAACAATTATTGTGGCAAGCAATAATAAAGGTAGGATGAATTTAGCTTTGCTACACTTGACGGTGTGGTCATGAACTCATGGCTAGTTTTCATGAATTCTGTTGGAAAACAAGGCTAGGACCTAAACTGGAAGGCTATTGAAAGGACTAGAAGACGCAAATGAATGGTGGAGCTTGGCACCTGCTGAATATTTAATGCAAGGTCGCCTGCCCTTGGCCTTGCCCTGCTATCTGTGATCTCGACAGAGCTCCTCCAGATGCTAATGATACTGTGAAAATAGCCCCAGAATGGTGCTTCATGCCTGCACAGATGCCACTTTGATTATCTTTAACAACACTCTCCCTTTATCCAGGAAATTCTAACCACCCTTCCAAATCCAAATGTCTCCTCTCCATGAAACCTTTGTTAGTTTCCTATTTGCTGCTGACCCCACCACCCCCAACTCCCCACACTGTGTCTCATTCCCTCTCAAACCATTTAGAATTTGGGGCACTGTATCTTGTTCCTTGTAGAGAGACATTGCCAGGCAGCAGCTGTGGGCATAGGAACCCATTCCCACAGAGGCTCACCTGCAGGTGAGAAATAATTTTTCAGACACGGATGACAGTCATGTTTACCCCTGTCTTTCTTTTTGTGATTGCAGCTTCCTTGCAGGAACAAGGGATGGTTCAAATGACCGTGAAAGACTACATGAGGTAGGTAGCAGAGTTGGCCACTTCGCTTCGAAATTTTACATCTACAACATTAAAAGAGGTAGAAACAAAGCTAATGATTTTTTTTTCTTAATAGTTCTGTAGTTCTTGAGAGCTCATGAAATGTCCCTCTCTTAGACACTGTGATGGAGCATTTTTAATAGTCTTTGCAAAATTAGAGGTGCCTTAAATATCATAAAAGTGTGAGGGAATACACTGACAAATGCTGACCTGCTATGAAACTTAATTACAGTCTACAGAAATGCATTTGACTGCAATGCATCAATTTAGAAGGTGTACTCACGTCTGTGTCTGGCTAATGACATTACTCAGCGTACAATCTACCGACTGTTTCCATGTTGATGAGAAGCTGTGTGTCTCTAATGACGGAGAGGGTAGCTTACAGGGTGTGCTCCGCTGTGCAGCTCCATGACACTGAGTATAAAAGCCCTCCTCAGACTTACTAAACTGAAACCTTAGGTGGGGTTCAGAACTGTGCTTTGCAAACCCTTCAGATGATTCTAAAGCACAATATAGTTTTTTTTTTGGGGGGGGGTTTCCTGGAATTTTCTTGACTTTTTTTTATTTATTTATTAAAGATTTCTGTCTCTTCCCCACCACCGCCTCCCCTTCCCCCCCAATCAAGTCCCCCTCCCTCGTCAGCCCAAAGAGCAATCAGGGTTCTCTGCCCTGTGGGAAGTCCAAGGACCACCCACCTTTATCCAGGTCTAGTAGGGTGAGCATCCAAACTGCCTAGGCTCCCACAAAGCCAATATGAAGCACAGTATAGTTTAAAATCTGCTAGGGCTGAGCTCTTTGAGGCAGGGAACTGCTTCCTGCTCTTGGGTTATTCTTGGACTTTCAGAACCATTCCAGAAAACTCCATGTGCAGAGCTGATGTGCACACATTCCACAGTTCGTCCTCCTTTCGGCACTCAGTGGTTTCAATCTGATGCAGTCACATATTTATAAAGCACCAACAAAATCTCCCAGGGAGTTCAAAGAGGAGATGAAGAGCTGGGCTCAGGGACAAGCTCATGCCCACAAGGATGGATCAAACCCACAAGGATGCTCATGCCCACAAGGATGGATCAAACCAACAAGTGCTTGTGGGTTCTTCTGGACCTATGGCTGGGCCTGCTTCTAGGTTGCTCAACTGAACATTGCAAAATGGATGTGCCCCTCAAATTCAAAAAGAAAAAAATGAAATGCAAAGATAGAAAGAGAGATATGGAGTGGCAGTCTGACTCTCTGATGTTGTGAAAAAGACACTGATCAAAAGCACTTGAAGGAGGAAAGGGTTTATCTGGCTTATAGGATGCAGTCCTTCACTGAGGAAAGCCAGGGCAGGAACTCAAGGCAGGAACCTGGAGTCAGGAACTGAAACAGAGACCACAGAAGAATGTAGCTTGCTCAGCTAACTTTCTGATGCAGCCCAGCCCCACCTACCTATGGATGGCTCCATCCACAGTAGACTGGGTTTTCCTCCACCCTGCAGATATTTCCACAGGTCAATGTGATAGAGGCAATTCCCCAATTGAGGTTCCCTTTTCACAGGTTGTTTGTGTGGCAAGTTGAAAATAAACAAACAAAACAGCAACAAAACAAAAAACAACTAACCGGTACACAAGGCTAAATAAACGGATATATTTTCCCCTCTCCTCAAGCGCTATGGTCATTTAAAACTAGGTTCTTATTATTCAGGAACATGTTCTTTCTCATCTTTAGTGGAAAAGAAAACAATTAAACAGAGAGGCAGGGTCCAGATGTTCTTACTTAGTATGGACAGGACTAAAAGAAATTTAACAACTCAGGTTTAGTAACCTAGTCTCTTTGGGAACATTGACATCTGCAGAGTGCTGTTTGATAAACTTTAATTGTATGCCAACTGTCTAATATGATCCACGATATACCCGAGCTACATAAAACAGGATCATATTATAATACAGTTCAATTTTCTTTGGAAATGCTTTAAAATGTTTTACAATACAGGAGTACTAGATATGGTGATTCTCGTTGTTTTACATAACAAGGGACTTCAATGCTATTGCCTGTGGTTGGCCACAAGAGCTCTGGGGACACAGGCCAGAGATTGCTAGCCATGAAGCATGACATCCTTCTTCATTGTGAGAAATGATGTGGAGTACCTCCAGATCCTTTGCTTCATGTCTTATGTCCCATAATATTAACTTTTTTCCTCAAGTTGGAGCCTAGCAGAGCTGTGTTCCCGAAAGGTCCCCCAATGATTTGCCATCTGTCAAGAGTGAGATATTCCGCCACCTTTCTAATAAGCACTCGCAGGTACCTAACACTTAAATCTTCACACCTGCTATAACAATGCTCCGAAAGGAAGAGAAGCCCTACACTGCATACACCTCCTCCTTCCGAGGCATGGCCACTGCGGGCTTATTAGAAGCCAGAGGAAACACAAATGCTTGCCCCAGAAGGGAAATCATCTCAAGGGCCTCCGGGGAGAATCTAGGTCAATGCGACTCATCTTTGCTCCCCTTCCCTTCTAGATCTCTGCACCAGTTCTCAGAGACGCCTACCCTGTCCAGAGGGACTAGTTTCAATTCTTGCTATTCCACCACAGGTGTACCACAAAGGTATGTGACTTTAGTCCAGTTTATTCTTCTCAACAATTGGCTTTGTGAAATTATAGATGTGTCCGTGAGAGATACTGGTTGAATGAGTGGATGAGAGGGTGAACAAAGAATTTCCAAATCTGGTTTTCAAGAGCATATTAAAATAAGCATTGAAACTGAAAAGTAGGTTAAGTATGTATCACGAGAAAATGCCCAATGAATGATTAGACCATGCACTTGCTAGAATTTCATTCATTCCTTGACAAAACAAGGAAGATGTATGCAGACTGCAGCTCTACCTGTTAGAATGGTCACTGTCATATTTTAAGGAAAAATCGCAAACTGCCAAAAAGCAAGCCAAGCAGGTAAAATTTACAAACTGTGTATACACCCACAGAGAAAAATAAACTTATGGATTTAGTGGAATGAAGGTAAGGACTAAGGACAAAAATTTATATGCATTATTTTCCTTTACAAAAGGTGACTTCATTTTGTTTATTTCTTGTGTAATTAAAGATGTTAAAAGTTAATGATATTTTCATAATGATCCAATGTTTAATGACAAGTCATCCAATAATCATCTTGGTGGCCATGATACTGTACCCTTTGGAAATCAGTCCCTTGCTAACTGTGTGTCATAGGTACCTAGACTGAGAACTTACAACACTGTAGAGATTCAAAAAAGATTGGTAAAAATGGACTGAATAAAGATTTATGCAGTGGGATCAATGGATAATGAATTAAAATTTCATGTGAAATTTAGGATTCTCTCCAAACTAATTTCTCATTTGGATCTTCTTTATACCGATTTGTCCATGGCATACAATGACTGGTTGTCACTGTAGCTTTCCAGATCATTCTAATGATTAAGGTAACCCAGCCAAGCCTTTTAGACCCCTCCATGAGGGTTCCTAGCTTGCCTTTTCTTCCTTGATTGGGTTAGAAGGCAAATCAGCAAATCTGTGAGTGCCATCAGAAATTACAAAAGTGACACTGATGGTGTCAGGGAAGAGGTCTTGCCCGTGAGACTAATGAAATTAAAACTCTGGTGAGAAAATGATCTGCAGCGTCTCAATAAACTTATAAGAGTAGCCTGTGAAGTAAAGACCTTCCTGAAGAAGCAAGAAAACCTGCTGAAACTTCGTGAGGGATTTCCGTTCCCATGGAGTCGATGGCACATGAAGTTCAAACACCAGAATGTTCTTAGGGAGAAGTGAGTTGGTACACATAAAATTCCTAGATAATCGACTCTTCATTTCTGTGCCGGTACAGACTAGAACATTTTGACAAAAGGATTTCTTTGTTCTTTGCCAAGTCAAAACAAAATACAAGCAAACAAACAATAGATACCACAACCTATTCTAATCCTGCCTAGGGGCTTTAAAGCATTATTTGGAAACATTAACCCCATAGTGTGCATTCAGTGATATCCTTGACAGATTTGTGTACTAAGGATGTTCCAAACTGATGCTTTTAAAAATATTCATCTAGAAGTTTCCATTCCCAGTTTTTTTTTTTGGTTGCCAGTTTCTATCTACTCTTTGGTCATCAGCTATAGTTCTGAGGTGATTGTCAATATATGACTTCTACTCCTCAGTCTTCCTGCCCTGTCCCATTTACCATTTGCCCAGTGGGAAAGGAAAGCCAGATGGATAAACTCACAGTTTTGTTTGTAAAGCACAGGCAAGTGTCCCTGGGTGGGGTGACTCACTGTCCTTTAAGTGAGCTGTGTGAGTTCCAGTGAGCTTACCTTCTGTTTGTTCAAGATCCTCTTTCACTCAAATTCTGGAAGACTGAGTGAGTAGAAAAAAAATACTTACGGATCTATCTTATAGATAAAGATATTCTTTTTTTTTTTTTATCTCAGCATTCCTGAATGGTTGGAATTTTGGGAAAAAGACCCTGTGGAGATTCTCTTGGATCTGGGCTTCGGTGCTGATGAGCCAGATATATGCACACAAATCCCAGCCAGATTCCTTGGGTACAGCTCAGCAGCCAGAGGAATCAACATCCGTGTTTTTCTTGAAGCACAGAAGCAGCGGATGGACTTCGAGAATCCTGACTTGTATGGTAAGTAGGAGCCTGTGGCACTGCATCTCAGTCCCTGGCATAGAGTACTGGGGAAAGCCACAGTATTTGACATGATAGGCTTGCTGATTGTATGTGATACCTCAAAACCCCCGATGGCTTAAGACAGAAAAAAATTGACATCTTGATCTTTCTTTATGTCTGCCGTGATTTGGGATGTATATTTAGAAGGAAGACTGATATGCTCCAGTGTCACTGAAGGATCTTCCTTGCCTCTACTATAATCTGGACCATCACTAGTTGTAATGACAGGGGAAAGATGGGAAGGGGAAAGTATACTCAACGCAGGTCTACTCAGATGTCATTGGCCCAAACAAGTCACAAACTTTAAGGCAGTGGAATGTGCAATCCTGGGTAAGCCCAAGGGTGACACACTCTCTCCAGCAGTCCAACCACACCCCAAGAGAGAGACCAGCCTGCTCACTGTGAAGCCTTAAGTGAAAACTTCTCCTCCACTAGAGGCTACTTAGACTTCTACTGTCTATGCCTTGAGATGCAGGTGGTAGCTACTCACCTGTCATATGTGGCCGATGTGTGGTTTCCCTATACCTAGTCATTATAGACAGTTTGTACTTAGCATGTTTCCCAATCCCATGGACAGTGGGATTCTCTAAGGTAGTTCAGCAGATCCTCTTGGAGAAGGTGCACATCAACAAATAAGTTAGGAAAAAGAAACCTTATAGCTAAACAATTTATTTACCTAAGGTTGATGGACAATCCTTAGGCTCCTAGAGGGAAGGTGGATAGCATGTTTAAAGTCATTTAAATTTGCAACTCCACTGGGTCAGCAAGGGACACTTCTGTGGTACACATAACAGAGTTTGAGAAAATTTAGATGCGGAAATAGGGACGTTCTGATTCTGATATAAGTTCTTCTAAATTCACCTTCTCTTGGATCTCAGTTTATTTTCTCTTCCTCTTCCTTCCTCTTCCTTCTTCTTCTTCTTCTTCTTCTTCTTCTTCTTCTTCTTCTTCCTCCTCCTCCTCCTCCTCCTCTCTCTCTCTGTCTGTGTCTCTCTGTCTCTCTCCTCTCTGTATACAAAATGGTTCTCAAAATCTCAGCAGTGAGTTTTTTAAGACTATGTAATCCTGAAGGTGTTATGATATATTATTTTTACTTCTAGAATGAATTACTATGGTTTCCCCTCCTTCCAGAAATGGAATTTCTTTAATCAATTTTCTATTTCTAGAAAGTAGCCAGCCTTAATAGTATTTATGTAGTGTTTCAGCTAATCTATGAGGTAAGAATTTCACAAATGAAACTGAAACATTGGTTATAGAGGATCAAGTGTGGGCCTTTGGTCCTGGCATGGGTGCCTCACTGTCTTCTACACAACTAAAGTACACTAACTTCAATAAAGCCAAGAAAGCCAAATGTAAAATAAGAAAGAACTAAGTTAGTTGACTGCTCAAGGCAGAATTGACGAATGCCTCATTCAAAGTTAATGCAGAAGATTCAAACCCAGGATAAGGATCAGCTATTTAACCCACCCCCAAGCCAACACAGAATACTCATACCTGCTCCAGACTGCTGTTCTCTGATGTGACTGAACTGATTAAATTGGTAGGTTTTGTCTTAGTTTAAGCATAAAACTTGTTATGAGATGGATAGAAAGCAATCATAAAAATCAATTATGTATGTAATTAAAGATGCACAGCACCAACCCAGCCTATGATTCTGGTTTATAAGTATGCAGCATATTTAAACCAAAGGGTTATGATGCCTTCATTCATATTCCAAAGTAAAGACTGGAATGTCAGGCAATTTGCAGCTATGTTTTCTACATGTAGTTTCTGGGAGGACAATGTATGTATGTAGCTATGAGAGGGAAGCCAAAGATGCAAAAGAAAAGCCCAGAAGTTAGAGATTGCAGCAATATGGAACATCTACCATTGAAAACCACAGTCAGTGGACAGGGCAAGACGAAGAGGGGAGCCACATAGGCTGGAAATAATAAGGCCATAGCAGTCAGGCTTTACTAGTTCAGCAGAGTTTTCAGAATGCTTATCTGTGCCCTGGATGGTGGCCGTGGAATCACAGATTTAATGTTTGTCTTGTTGGGTTTCAAACTTGTTTTGATATCATACCTTTCTTGTATGATTCCATCTCGCCATTTAAAGGGGCAATATTTATTGTAGTCCATCATGTTTCAGAAGTATATAGCCTACTTTTGATTTTACATATTCTCACTCTTCAGAGGAGACTTTGAACGTGTCTTATTGGTTAAGAGTATAGAAACTCTTGGAGACGAATTGATGCATTTTTACATTTGTCTTCTATGAGTCTTTCAAAGGCCAGAAGTGGGATGCTTTAATTTAATGGGAGGTATTTTGGGTAGCAAGTTTACAAGGGATGGACTTGTGATGGCTAATTTGACTTTACTGAGAAACAAGAACTCAGTAAAGCACACTTCTGGGTAATGTTTCCAGAGAGGATCAACTATAAAAGCAGTGGAGAGACTCTGTTGAATGTGAGTAGCACCATCCCACAGTCTTGGTACTTGAATAGAATACAGACAGCAAAGTAACTTCCAAATATTTATATTTATGTTCAAAGATAAATATTAGTCTCATTCTTAGAGAAACCTTGCTTTCCGGAGAATGTTAGTGAATACAGAAAGACTCTTAGCTGCACAAAGTGCTGAAAATAAGTGATTAACTCTGAATAAAACACTTCTAACTTCCTCTTTAAAGTTCTTAGAATATTACCAAAGAGAGTATGGAAATATTTTAAGAGCAGAAAAATTGGGTGAGAGCCTGCAAAATGCCTAGTTTTGAACAATGCAGAGTCATTATAACTTTGAACCCATAACTGGTAAAGATGCTTGCCCTGGTCTGCATGAGAAATGACCCACCAACACTCAGCTATAGATGGAAGAGAGACTCAAAGGACCTCAGTCTTCACTGCTAACTATTTGCTACTGATAAATTCAGGAAGAGAGGAAGTAATTACCTTCAGGTGAATACCCACTGCGACTCCTGCAGGTTGCATTCCAATGCTCACATAGATAGTCCTAGTTAATCTAAGCAAAACAACAGTGATGAATCCGGGAAAGGGACAGGTAGAGGTGGGCCAAGGGATAGGTGACAGGAATGAGAAAAAGGTAAAAGAGGGGAGAAGGGAATAACCAGAATACAGGGGGAGAAAGTATGTCAAATACATTAAATGTACTATTGATGGAAAAGTGAAAGAGGTAAATTAATTTTAAAAATAAGGAAAAAAGAAATCCCACTAATTCAGGTATGCATATTCCCTCTCTTGCCTTTATTGCCTGTGACAAGCTAGGCTGTCATAGTCTGCCAAACCATCCTCACTATGATCTATTGAATTCTCTGAAACTTGAATAAAAATTAAACACCTCTCCTCTTTCTCCTTCAAGCTTTTCTCTCGAGTATTTGGTCATAGAAGTAAGAAAATATGACTAAAGGAGCATCTTTGCTCAGCTATGTGGGTGTTTACCATCGTTGAGTCATGTAATCTTTAAGTTATCATCAGGGTTTTGATAAAGCTGTACTACAAAATAAAATCCTTGCTTTTTCCTCACCATGGTTTTACTATATCAATACACCAAAATAAAAATAATTTACTCTGGTTTACAAACTGACATCATATGCCTAAATTGTCTCATACTTCTTGAGTCCCTCTCTAATGCTAATTTAGCTAACAGTTTCATATATTGCTGGATTATTAAAATATTGCAGCCATATTATGAAAAAAGACTAACAAATTGGGAACATCTTAAGTATGAATGCCAATTACTATTTGTTTCTTGAAAGATTTAAAACTGCATAGTCCTTTTAAATAGCCTTTTAAAATTTTAAACATAATTCCTTATCGACTCTTTTTAAATTTCACATCATGTTCCCCAATCCTGCTCACCTCCCATTCCCTCCATATTCACTCCTCACCCCTTCTGTATGTGCTCCCCCAAAATTAATTTAAAACAAAACAAACTAACAGAAAAAAAACCGCCATGATCCTCCATATTTCCAACACCTCTTCATTTATCCTAGTGGCATCAGGAGGTGTGAGTGTGTCACTCAGTATGTTTATTGTGATGAGCCATTGATTAGTCCAAGGCCTCCAGTTTCTGATACACCATCACCACTGAGTGATGTATCACTGGGTTCTCATTGAAACTCCTCTTAGATATCCTGTTGTTCCCTGAGTTGTGGAGATCCTGAGGTTATCAATCAACAGGTCTTGTCCCTTGGTGCACTCCAGCAGGTCATAGATGGGGTAGCTATCAGGGTACCCCAAGGATGTGGGACTGGATCACTGGGAGCCTCCACAGGCAAGGGGCAGAGTTACTTTTTCTAGCCCCAGGGCCAGCTCTCCTACACCTGTGGTGAGGGATGGGACTCTCTCTCCAGGGTGCTGGGGTCAATTCTCTCATGGGGCAGCATCACCAGCTCTGCTGATGCAGAGTCCAGCCAGGGTCAGCTATCCTGGGCCAGTGAGGGACAGGACTGTCTCAGCACAGCCTCAGATTTCAGCATCCGTGATTCTTATGACCCCTGTGATAACATAAGCCATGGACATCAGTGCAGACCCTGGCTGCTGTTGGACAGTGGACCCAGACATGGCAGACGGGAGCAGCCCAGTCCCAGCCCTGTGTGGTTATACAGGTCACTCAGATTGTCATGACCCCCTATGGCAGTGAGGCCCTTGGACACCAACATAGATACAGGTGACAACCCAGACTTCTGGGATTGGCATTGTCTTTGATAATATCAGGAGCCATGGACAACAACACAGACCTATATTGCCTATTCATGTAACTGTTTTGCTGTATAGCACAGCTACATGTATAGATAGCTATAGTCATCTGAATTAGAAAATAAAATCTTGAACATTTACTATGTTTGGCACAGAGCTAAGCACTGCCACTGCGTGTGTACTAACTCATGCACAGTGGGGTTAGACTTTCAGTGATAGATGCTTTTAGAACCAAGCCTTCTGATTCCATATGCTATCCCATATGTGGGTGATGGAGATGATGGACAAGATGGTGAGACAGCTAGTGTATGAAGCTGTGGGAAGCATACTTGGACAACTTCATGCTGGAATCCTGGGTTAGCTTTAGGATGTGTTTTATCTTCTGCAGCAGTACAGATGGACACTGGGACTTGGTCCATTAGGAAAGCACTTTCCCACTTAGCTACATCCTCAGACTTGAGCTTATCTTTTGACATTTATTTCCACACATAAACATATAGAGTTACATATCTCTAGGTTTTTTGTGAATTAACATATAAAAACCATGGCTATATATGAACCCACAAGTTATGCACATCCAAGTAACTAAATGGAAAAGGTATCAGCCTTCCTTGTGAAGCAGTGACTTCTCATTAGACAGGGCTCTCATCTTCAGAGAGTGTGGCATTGCTGGGAGAAACAGAGTTTTAACAGCTTGAAGTCTTAGTTTTCTTGGTGAATCACATTATCCATTCATTAAGTTCATCTTTCTTCTTTCATTTTAATTCACTTATTGTGTATATACCTGTGTACATGCCTGAATACCACAACACACATGTGGAGGCCAGAGGACAGCTTGTAGAAGTTGGGCTTCTCCTTTACCATATGGATTCCAGGGATCAAACTAAAATCTTTGGGACTGGCTGCACATGACTTTACCCGCTGAGCCCTCTCACTAGCCCCATTGTTTAGTCCTTATTATATAATTTACTGCTTTATAGTAGTATCATAGAGAAAAAACCATCCTAAAATTTCTATGTTCCTGTGTCCTTCAGGCAGGTTCCGACAGTTGGAAATCCTGGATCATGTGACCAATGCTTTCTCATCTTTGCTGAATGATGTTAACACCACCCAGAGCCAAGATGAAGAGAAAGTTGGAAGAGAGGGTGTACAAAACCCCACATCGACTGGAGCTAAAGAGCATCGGAGAAGAATGAGTCAACTTTTAAAGAGAACTTCAAGACAGACCATCAGGAGAGATGTTAAGCCAGCACTGTCAGAATCATTCAAGACTGAAGACGGGATTTCTAGTCTTCCCACAAAGCCATGGGAGTCTAGGCTGGGGCTACAAGTGGCTTCCACTAGCCATGATGGAGGTCAAGTGCCTTTTTCAACAGAACATGGTTCTGCCCAAGTCTGCAATGACTTGTCACCTTGTCTCCCTCCACATGCTCTTCTGAACAAGCAGTTGGCAAAACAGTCTCCTCATACCAGAGTGCCTGAGGGGTCAGTCAGAAGGAAAATTTGGAAGGAGAAATGGATTCCCATGGACAAGCTCAAGAATTTGTCTCACATCGTGAGTAAAGGAGTGGACTCCTTTGAAATGGAGGAGGTGAGTGTTGCATCTGCTTGCTCGATTTCCGGTTGGAAATGGCCTAGCCCACCAAACCTTTTTGCCTTCTTACTTCCATTGATTCACTTGACATCTCAGTCTTTTGCTATGTTATCTTACAGTTTAAAATTTAGTTTATACTGAGACACTTATAGTTACTGTAATTGCTCCAGGCAGCATTAAACTGGTACAAAACCAACCTTCTATTGTCTTAGTTACTTTTTTATTGCTGCGGTAAGATACCATGACCAAGGCAACTTCTAGGGAGAACAACTTACTTAGAGGCTTATATTTCAGAGGGCAAGCCCATGATCATTGAATGGAGCATGCCAGTGGGCAGGTGGGCATCTAAGTCTCCCTGATCCACAGTTCTATACAGAGAGCGCTAACTGGGAATGGCATAGACTTTTGAAACTTCAAAACCTGTCTGCACAGACATCCCTCCTCCAACACAGCTGCGACTCTTAATCCTTCCCAAACAGTTTCAACAACTGGGGACCAAATGTTCAAACAAAGGAGCCTATGAGGTCATTCTCAATCACCATGTCTATTTTTTTCTATTCTGTATCTAAGAGTTATTTCTTCCTTTACTCTCACTCTATTTTTTATTAAGTATCTCGGTGTGATTTTTAATCTACTTTCTATCTTTTTTTTAAGTTCACCTTCTTTAAGGGGTCAGTTCAGTTACTCCCTCTCAGTGGCAGTTTATAGGGTTAAGCCAAACTCAGGACCTTTGGAAGAGCAGGCAATGCTCTTAACCACTGCAGTTGTCCCAACAATTTTCCCTGTGTTCTCAGAGCCCCAGGATGAATCCCTGTGAAAGGGGTGCACATGTCAGTTGCCTCTGCCTTGCTGAATTCTTGGCACTCTAAAGACCAAAGGAAGAGTCAGTACATACTTGACAAAATGTGTCATGCACCAATCTTAGTAAAGCACTAAGAGCTCAGGGTAGGCCTTGAAACTGGGGGTTTAGTTTCCTTTGTTGACTTGCTTTAGGGTTCACATATTGAGACCCTGATTCACCTGAAATCTCTACTTGCTCTTTCTTACTTTTTCTCACTCACAGTAGTCTGCACTTTTTTCTTATATCTTCTATTGTATTTAGTTGATAAATGTGTGTGTGTGTGTGTGTATTTCCTCTTACCTCTGTATTCATAATGGAAACTAGGATGGGCCATGAGCGTATTGATAACTGTTGATATAGTTAGAGAGGAATAAGGAAGGATGCTTTGCAACCCCCTGTATATCTGAATTGCTCCAAGTAGACTGGGGGAATTGATTTAATTTATAAATCACGAGATGGAAGATGTCTCTCTGCTGAGCCATCAGAGTCATCATGTGCCAGGCACAGCTACCAGCATAGATGTTGTAACAGAATCTTCTTTGAAAGGAGAGGTAACAGGGACAGGCACACAAAGCAGTGCCAGGGAGAAACAGGGGCAGTCTGCAGATGGGCCCTTATATCATTCTACAAATGCATTTTGTGAAATCTAAGAAGCCACAAACAGCAAACTTAGTGGGAGTAAAGCTTAACAATGCCTTGAAAAAAAAACTGGGTTTTACTCAAGGGAGAATACCTACAGTAACCCTCTGCCCCCAAAAGATGTGAATGTTTCATCATATATACCAAAGAGCCTAGTATCTACATAAGTACATATTTATGTGTGCATGAATACACACACCTCATAGAAATCCTTACAGGAATTTATTTATAAGATTAAAACACCACTTTTCATACCACATCATTTTTTGCCAATTTATAACACTTTAGCAAAGATCTTTTTTCTTCTAGTTTGGCAATTTTATGCATTATTTTAAATTTAATTTAATATTATAAGGCAAAGGATTATTTGAACACTAAAATAATAGTTTTGTTAAGTATTTCCAAAGTTAAATATAATTAAAGTACTCTAAATTAGTCCAAAATGGTTTCCATAGAAAACTAGAATATTGGTGGAAGGAGAGAACTGACTCCTGAAGTTTGTCCCCCATAAATGTTCACACACACACACACACACACACACACACACACACACACACACACACAATGGATGCAAAAAAGGAAACTAGAATATTATGTAGACTTTCATGACCAACTTCAACATTTTCTTGTATGTGTGCAATACTTCCTATATACATAAAGCAGAAGTAACCGTAAAACAATAGAAAAGAAACTCACCCCCTTAAAACAAAACAAAAAAGGGTTTTGTAAATATTATATTAGTACTGGAAAAAATACTTATTTCACTCAGTGCCTTAAGAAAGAGTAAAGAAAGAACCTAGGGATTCAGCATACTAAATAGGAACCAATGTTGGATTTAATATCTATTTTTGAATGGCAAATCTAAAAATTTAATTATAAGAAATAAAAATATGGGTGAAATTGACAGATTTCTGGTGCATTTAAATGATAGTCATGATGCATAAATAATTGGCCAGCAGAATTTTAACTATGGTTGGCCAAATTTCCCTTATAGCCAGGTCTGTTGAATGTTGCTTTTGGCCATATTTGGCTTGAATCTCCAAATTATAATTCCAACAAAAGTTATAAATAGATTTCTAATGCAAAGAGAAACACAGTCTATGTTTAATTCTACTAAGAAAAATTCCCTCTAAAGTTATCAAGAATATTAAATGTACTTAATACTTGTGAAACCCATGCAGGTATGTTATATGACATATGTGCCTTTATGGTCACGATCAATGGTCTGCACCCTTCCTTCTTTTCATGAATGAACCCTGTATTACAGAAAACACATGCGAGGCCAAAGGTATTTTTGTCATTTGGCATCTTCGTTCAGTGAAGACTGCTTCTTTATCCAATTTCTATTGATTTTTAAAACTAATATCTTAGTATCTGGTAGAAAGCTCAGGGATATACTTGGCATTTGTTTTAAATTAAATTTATTTTTAAAGCACCCTTTTTTCCATTATTGTTTTCTAATTGAAAAAAAAATGTGTTCTGCATTGTACTAAGCGGATTTTTCTTCATGCTAATGATGTGGGAAGAGAACTTTCTCATTACATTTAAAGATGTGGTGATGCACATTGCTTTGAGCTACCAAAACCAGTAGAAGAAATGCTGGTAAGTTTGTCTAATCAATTCTGAGTATAAGATACCAAATTCCTGGTAAGTTCGTCTAATCAATTCTTAGCATAAGATACCACTCATCCAAATTCTCGAATGAAAACTTTTGACTTCATAGCTATATCCAGAAAAAGCTTGCAAAACATAAATCCTACAAAGAAACACTCCAAAATGTTGTCATTAACTGTTTTCACCTTTCAAAGAATTCTCTGGGTGACACATTTGTACAATGAGTTATGTTACTATTTAAAGGTAATAGTTTCTGCTATATTTTACCGATAGCTTTATTATCATTTTTAGACTGTTATCCATTAACTTGCCAAATATTTCAAAAAATAAGTTCTGCTCTCTTAATTTAGAAATAAATTGTGTGTGTGTGTGTGTGTGTGTGTGTGTGTAAGGGCTATGTAGCTGCTTGATTATCTGAATTACTGTGCATAAGCATATCAAGCCATAATTAGCTAGCTCTCTCCCACACATTTAATAATCTTCAGTCTCAACAGAAATTTCTAATACACGAATTCCATAAAGAAGCCTTGCCCCTCCCACCAGGCATGATCCTCCCCTCCCCTGAGCTCTTTTGATTCTTTGAGTCTTTCTTATGGCTATCTCATGCCAAGTCCTCCCAGAAGTCTAACACCTAGGAGTTTGGCACTCATGCTTGTCCCTCTATGTGGTTATCTGTAGGTAACCATTTTTTATTGATTAAATAAACTGAATTTGTTATGAAAATATTGCTAGTAAAATCAATGTATTTTGACATCTTAGGTCCAAAGCTTTGACGAAGACACTGGCAACCCTCTTAACCTGATTTCAGGAATTGCAGGTAAGTATTTAATAAGGGATATGAATGATTTTAATCAATGACCGTTGAGAGGGAATGAAACGGCCAGTACTTTAGAACAGTTAAAATACATGGAGATTCATTATCTCCATGAGAGTCCTATACATTTCTGTACTATCTGAGTTGTAAATTTTAAAATACTTCTCAGGAAATATTCGCTATCCCTGTGGCTATCATGCGTGGCTTGTCAAGCAGTATCTACCTGAGCTGTGTGTAGTAGAATGGGTTTAACATCAGAGACTGAGTGGGCGATTTCTTCCTCCTTCTGCCCAGTCTGAGATACTGCACAAGTCATGCCATTATGCAGGCTTCAGGTTTTCCATAAACAATTAAAAAAAAGTAAGTGCAAATAATTTTTTAAATCTCCTACCAACTCTTGCACTCTAAATTTTGTATGACCCCTTGTCAAACTCTCAGGGGATAGAAATTGCCAGCATGCAGCCTTCCCCGTCTCTTTTTGGGATGATGCTCCACATTCTAGACTAGAAAGTAAGCCCTGCTTTGTCCCTGCTTCTCATCCCCCTAGTCCCAGCTCTCACAGCTGCCATGATCCTTCAGTGGAGCTGGAAGCAGGCAGAGATTAGTCAAGCAAAATAGAACAGATGAAGCCAGTGTGTTTCCTGGAAGGAAATATGCAAATTTTAAATTTAATTTAGTGTGGTGTCAAACACATCTTTTCCATTACAAAGTGTATGTATGGGTCTCATTTTGCTAAATGCTGTTTAGAAATTATGCATTAGTAATTATAGGGTCCTGCTGATTACATAAATTGTTATCCTGCTCTTCAAGTAATTACCACGTAACCTGCATTGAGGTTTAGAAGACAAAAATAAGCATCTGTTTTCCATCTAATTGAATGCTTCTCAATGAAGCTGGAGGTCCCCTTGTCAATAGGAACTGCCTTCCTTGACATTCAATTAGAAGGTCTACTGTTATCACATAAGCCATCCCAATTATTCCGAAAAGATTATGTGGGAAGTCGGACAAAATGAGAGACTGAAAAAAGAAGTGATAGTTTGCCTAATAAGAAAAATCTGGACAGGCTGGATTTTCCCTTTTTTTTATATCTTTTTTTTCTTCAAAAATAGTGTTGGTGCCAAACTGTGGGGTAGCACATATCTGTAATCCCAGCACACTGGAGGCTGAGGCAGGAGGATGATAAACTTGAGACTAGTCCGAGATACCCTGTCTTAAAACAACTGAATAAAAATAGTACTGAAATCAAAGAGTAAAATTAATTGGGTTAATGAAGCAAGAAGATTATCCTTTATCACTTTGAAATATATGTACATATATTCATGCAATTTTTAAATGCAAAATTCCCAAAATTACTTCATCTAAATTAGTATGAGAGTTTTTTTCATGGCCAGTAGACCATGGCTGTATAGTTTTAAGACACTTGTTGCTGATTCTTAATTCCTTGGGTGCTTGCTGGATGTTGGGATGTCTGCTCTTGGAGCACTTCTGAGAACCCAGCCTCGTGCTGCATAGAGATGCCTCATTTGGGCATCCTGATAGATGGCCCTGAGTGAACTTCCATATGAATGAATTACCTTGAATGCCTGGCCTAGGCAACTTTTGAGCTGACTCTAGCCCAGAATCAGGTGACAACCATATTGCCAAGCAAGCCGGCCTTCAAAACAATGGAAAGCAATTGTTTAAGGTTATAATTACACATAAATAATTGATAATCTCATAAACCATTAATGTTCTGTTGCTTCTATACAATGACAAAATTCTGAATATTAGCAGGAAGTCGAACTATTTTTGTGCATGAATTTGAGCAAGGTGACTTCTTAGAGGTGAGGGAGAGCAAAGCTGTAAACACTATATCTTTGCTTAACCTCTCAAAAGCTATCAGTGGAATGACAAAGTAATATAAGGAGGAAAAACATATGCCTACTTTTTCAAATGGGGAATGTCCATTTCTATAGTTTAGAAGCCATGGGGGTTATTCAAGTTATTTCAGGAGAGAAAGAATGTGAGAGGAGTTCTGTGGATGATTCTAAATGAAGAATGTATCAAGGGACTTAAAGAAAATGGCTTACTAAAACAGTATAATATGTCCATGACATAGAACTCTTAGACTGATCAGGACACACATTTCCTGGCACTTTAGAAGATAAACAAACATGGAAAAACACCACAGGATTTGGTCTTCAAAACCTTGTTATTTAGAAGAAATATCTGCCACTAAAAGACTGACTACAAGGAAACATGCAAAAACGACAGGAGGTGATTTGTGGGAAATGTGCGAGGGAAATCCAGGCCCTGGGAAAACAGTCCTCCTGGGGTGAAATTCTATTCCGACCTAGCATGCAAGGTCTGATTCTACTTCTGATGATAGGCTGCTTTCCCATGAATAACTGCAATTTCCAACGTGTTTCTAAAAGTTCTGCCTAAAGTCCCTGAAATGGAATGTGGGCAGGCAAAGAGTTGAGGGTTTTGGTGCTTGAGAGAGAAGAATGGAAGTTGGGCAGGTTCTTCAAGGAAGCACAATCCTTCTCCTGTCTGAGGTGACGTCACTTGGCGCCCTTCCAAAACTCAACCAAAAAGTTGTGCTGTAAGCCAAAAAAAAAAAAAAAAAAAAAAAATCAGAAGACACAGAGTGGGGGAAAGACAGAAGGATTCAGAAGAGAAAAGAAGCCCCAGAAAGGACATGGCCAGATTAGGAAATCACCAAATTCTAGGTATGAAATCTGCACATTGCACTGTTCAGTATTTGAACTAAATATACATTATAAAGACCAAGAAATAGCAAAGATTGAAAGAAGTTTTAAAAAACAGAATTCCATTTGGGGCAATAGGTGAATTTTCCATAAAGTTTCTTGCATCCTAAGACAGTAACCATTCTCAGTGTCTAGTCACAGTAAAATTCATTAAACATATGAAGAAATAGGGATGTATAACACATATTTACACACACATGTTCAAAGAGACACAGAAAAAAATAGGGAAACAAAGACAAGGGATGTTTCATCAGAAATTATGGAGGTCACCAGACAATACTCATAAGTCAGAATCTACTTGTAGAGTAGCGCCATGGAAGATGATAATAAAGACGTCTGCAAACCACACTAACTAAAACACCTCACCAGAGGCATGCATTCTGTCAGCACTGCTCAAGGAAGTACTTCAAAGATGGATAGCATGCCTCTGCTGAGGCGAACGATATGTATATGTATATTCATACATATATATATATATAATTTATGTCAAATAGGATATGAAAGTCAGTAAGTGGACTCGTATGAATATATAAAATGGCAGAATAGCAAATTTGGATGAATTGTGAAAAATTAAAGTCATAAAACCATAAAAATAGAAGTACAGAAAAATACTAGTAGTAAGAAAATAAAATATACTTTTAAAAATACACAATGAAAGCACTTAATCACAGAGTGAATAACTCAGAAAATTAAAGAAAAATAGAAGATGGTAGAAAAATTATCTAAATTTATGATTAAGGACAAAGAAATTATTTAATAAAGAAAACACCAGTTAGATGGAGCTAGGAAATGCTAAGTGGATTTAACAGGTAGTTAGAGTTAGAATCTTCCTATTTCTGCTTTGGCTAGTGTTATTCTTAAAAAACGATTCTCGCAGGTGGGCTGGCGGAGCCCGCCATGAGAAAGTGGCTACAGGAGGGCACACTTCCTTGGCCCACGGTGGCGGCAGGTAACAGACACGTAAACACAGGAAATAGCCATAAGTATTTATTAAGGAAGAGGGAGAAAGAAAGACAGAGAAAAGAGATAAAAGGAGAGAGGAGAGATAAAAGAAGAGAGAGAGACAGAGAAAATGTGTGCGCACGCCAAGGAAGCAGAAAGAGAGGAAGGGTCCCAAGATGGCAACGGGCAGGTCAGAGGTTATGGGAGTGGGCGTGGCTAGGGCAGGGACCGAAAGAATAACAGCTAGGATTCTGAAAAATTATATCAGATCCAAAGCCATTAGTAACAGATAAGTAGATGGATAGATATGTGATAGATAGACAGACAGGAATACAGAGAGATACATGATAGGCAGGATGCTACCTACAGCTTTCCTAAAGAAATTGTAGGAACCAGTTCCCCCTCCTGAGCCTTCCAGCTCACCATGGTTATAAACAAGGAAGAAGTTGCAGAAAGAAGGAGAGAAAGCAAGGGCAGTGGGTGGGGAAATGCTGCCGGTGAGCCCCAGGAGCCTGAGTGCTGCCTATCTGACTATGGTTAGGAGATGGCTCCCATGGAGGAACACCAACAGAGTGGAGAAAAAAAATGTGGCTCCAGGTAGAGAAATCAATTGAGCAGAAGGGCTGATTGCTGAATTTGACCATATTTTCCCAGATTTCATCTCTGCAATTAAGGGATATCTTATAGTTGATGACTGACCTCAGTTTGACAGGGGCTTTTTATTTCTTTCTCAGTGGTTTCAAATCGATGGTCTCTGATATTTGGTGACAACTGGCATAGATAAAATGTAATGTCATCCACTATGCTATTATCACTGCAGTGTGTGGTGTTTACACAGTCAGATAAACACTGGCTATTGGTTTTATGCTTTGAGCACTGGCTAATAGACGTCCAGGGAGACAAATCTGGGATGATAACAAATTGAAATAATGGCTGAAATGAACATTTTGATTTGGAAAGTTGAAAGACAAAGTGGAAGAAAGACTTTATTTCAAAGCAAAGTGGAACAAACAAACAAACAAAAACCAGATGGCGTATTCAAATTGGGGAACTGAGGAGTAGTTTTCGCATAACTATTGGCCACTTTGATAGAAACCAATATATCGATGCGAATTCTAGATTAGAAGCATCATGCTGACCCTGCCGAGTCAGGATGGGCAGTCGGGAAGGAACTTGTACCTGGAACCATGAGTACATATTTTACTCCCAGCTGTACCTGTCTGTGGCTACAGGAGGAAGCTAAGTGGCAGTCACCCAGCACGAGGACAGGGGAGACAAGTACTCCAAGCTTCTGCTCTCCTCATCCTCTCATCTCTAATCACCAAACCTAAGTGGAAAGCACAGACCACTGGCTTTTAGTAGGCTTTGATTTTTTTTATGTATATATCTATCATACTTTGGGCAAAATTAGTAGGTATTGAAGTAGAATAGTTTACCAGGCCCAAGCATATCAGCAAAATTAGAATATGTAATAGCAAAGTGAATTGTATGAAGATAAAGGATTTGGCAAGACAAAGGTAATTCACAAATTTTCAGACAGAAATACACAAAGAAATCAAATATTTCATTAGTAACACTAAATGGCAAATTGAAAAATAAAAAAACCCCACAACTATTATTTCTCTATTATTTAGAACTGAAAAGTGTGAGCCGATGATTTTACACACAGACATGGTTTTTCGATATGAAAAGGTCACCTAACATCACTTCCAAAACCTCAGCAAGCATCAACCCCCTCCTCAAAAACAAAGAACTACAGACATACTTGGAAAGGTGAACCCAGGAAACCCAGGAAGCAAAACCCAGTACCACACCCTAGCAGCAGCATCTTGGAAATGATTTCCCCAACGTTTATGCTTCTGTGTCTCTGTCTAGACAGAAACTTTGAGAGCACTGGCAACGCGTTCCAGCTCAAAGTGCTCTGAAGGAGTAAATAAGTTTATTTANCTGCTCTTTTTATTGTTCCTCTCATTAAAAGTTACTAAGAGGATTCTAGAACAGTTAAGATAGGGTATGGAAGAAATAGACCTAAATAGAAGAGCAGCAAGATGTGCAGTTCCAGTTTCAGTCTGGAAGCGAAGCGCTGTGGAACGACTAGGGAGAGACTGGGAGGCGGCTCCGTTATAAACGCTTGCCGTACACGCCTGAGGACTTGAGTTCAGAACCCACACTGACACACAAAGCTTGGGCATAGTGGGCTGGGAGCAAGAGATGGTGGATTCTACCCTGGTCAGCAAGCCTAGCAGAACGTGTGAACTCGGATTCTGGAAGAGACTCTGTGGGGCTGTTTTGCTTTTGTTTTCCCTCTGGGGGCCTGCCTCCCAGGTCCCAAATAAATACATACAGACTTATTTTTACTCATGAATGCTTGGTCTTAGCTTGGCTAGTTTCTAGCCAGGTTTTCTTAACTTAAATTATCCCATATACCATTTGCCTCTGGGCTTTTACCTTTTATTATTCTATATCCTTTCTTTCCTTCTTACTCTGTGACTGGCTATGTGGCTGTGTGGCTGGCCCCTGGTATACTTGTCTCCTATTTTTTTCTCCTCTGTCTTCTTTTCTGGCAGCCCTGCTACTCCCTCTCCTGCCTAGCTATTGACCATTCAGCTCTTTATTAGACCAATCAAATGTTTTAGGCAGGCAAACTAACACAGCTTCACAGAGTTAAACAAATGTAACTTAAAGAATGAAGCACATCTTTGCGTCATTAAGCAAACATTCCGCAGCACAAAAGAATGCAATACACCTCTAACTAATATTCTGTAACAACTCTGCTTTACTTTGGCTTTCTATTTCTATGATGAAGAACATGATCAAAAGCAACTTGGAGAGGGAAGGGTTGATTTGGCTTACACATTATAGCTCATCATTGGAAACCAAGACAGGAACTCAGGGCAGGAACTGAAGCAGACACCATCGACGAATGCTACTTATTGGCTTGATGCTCATGACTTGCTCAGCCTGTTTTCTTATACAACCAGGACCACCTGCTCAGAGGTGGCATCACCCTCAGGAAGCTGTGTTATCCTACATCAATTATCAATCAAGAAAATGCCTTCAACAGTTCATTTACAGGCCAGTCTGATGGGGTCAAGTGCTCAAAGAAAGAGATATTTTTTTCTTCCCAGATGTGCCTTGGTCTATGTAAAGTTAACAAAATGCAATGAATACAGACTCTGTTTCACAAAATTAAGGCAGAGAGTGATGAGAAAAAGCAAAATCCACTTCTGGCCTTACCTGTACAGCACCATGTAGATGCATGTATATGTACTCATATGCACATGTTCACACATACACACACACACAATACATGCACACACACACACCACTACATGTACACACACACACACTACAAGCACACACACCACACTACATACACACAATATACCATAAGACTAAAATGCAATTATTGTTAGTTTAAATTCCATTTTATTACAGCAAACTTAGCATGAGCTGTAGGTGTGAAAATTGGAGCTGGGATGATAGAGAAACAAACACAGAAACCAATCAATAACTACATTAAAATTGAGTGGAGCATATTTCAAAGCAGAAGAAAATATTTAAAACAAAATATTACATTTCATGTTATTCAAAATTATAAACTCCATTTAAACATTAACAATCTTGGGGGTGGAGAGACGGCTCGGCAGTTAAAAGCACTGGTTGTTCTTCCAGAGGACCCAGGTTTGATTCTCAGAACCAACATGGTAGCTCCCAACTCCTTCCAGGGGATCCTTTCATGGCATTTGTGAACACTGTACACACAAAGTACATAAACATACATGCAGGGAAAACACACACGTGTATCAAATTAAAATAAACCATCAATTTTTTAAAAAAGTAGTTCTAGTCTTTTGGTCTGTTATAGGTTAAACAAACTATCAGGAGGGAGGCAAGATACTGATATTACAATTAATTCATTCTATGCAGTTAATATAAAAACGTTTATGTGAACATTCTGTTACAGTTTTCTTGGAACTTTTTAAAAATCTTCTAATAGTTTAGAAGTACAGATTATTCCATTGATTCTTAGATACAAACACAAGTATAGGTCACTTCTCCACGGACATTAAATCCAGTAGAGAATGCAACCCTTCCAAACCTCATATAAACAAAACAAACAGCATGTAATGGCTGGCTCCTCCATCCTAGATAAAATGACTGGCAATGTAAATTAAAATTACTAATTCTCATAACATATCAATGATGAAGATACTTTATTGAAATGTAGAATTATTTTAAATATATCAAATAACAGCAATTTAATGTGAATTGACAATATGAGTTGTTTCATTATCAAGTTAGAACTCAGCAAGACTAAACATTTGCCTAAAGAATTCACCATTATGTATTAATCGCTGAAGTTAGAAATTAATAAAGATAAGTTGCAGGCCTGGTGGCACTTATCTTTACATATGGTAAAAGTGCTTGCTGCCAAGCCCAATGACCAAAGTTTGGTCCCCATACCCAGGTGATAGAGAGAGTCAGCTCCCCCAAGTAGTCCTCTGACTTCCACACACAAACTCCATAGTATATCATACATAAAGAGACAAAGAAGCAAATGTCAAAAAAATAACAAAAACAAAATTGGTAATATAGAAAGCATAGATAGCCCATATGGTGGTGGCACACGCCTTTCATCCCAGCATTTGGGAGACAGAGGCCTCTGTGAGTTCGAGGCCAGCCTGGTCTATAGCGTGAGTAGCAGGACAGGCTCCCAAGCTACATACACAGAGAAACCCTGTCCTGAAAAACAAAACAAACAACAAAACAAAACCAGCAAGAAGAAGATATCAAGAAAGCAGAGATAAATCATTTGCTAAGTAAAACTCAAACTCAAGCACCAAATTCTTTTTTGTTGTTGTTTTTGTTTTTTGAGACAGGGTTTTTCTGTAGCTTTGGAACCTGTTCTGAAACTTTCTCTGTAGACTGTAGACCAGGTTGGCCTCTCAAACTCACAAAGATCTGCCTGCCTCTGCCTCCCAAGTGCTGGGATTAAAGGTATGCACCAGCACTGGCTGTTCTTTCAAGCACTAAATTCTTTTTTAAATTTTTTTATTGATTTTTGTTGAGCTCTACATTTTTCTCTGCTCCCCTCCCTGCCTCTCCTCTACCCTTTAACCCTCTCCCAAGGTCCCCATGTTCCCAATTTACTCAGGAGAACTTGTCTTTTTCTATGCACTAAATTCTTAAAAGAAGAAAATATAAAGTTTTACAACAATGTGTAATAGAAGACAAAACATATAAAGTTGAAGAAAAAAACAAACTGACAAAGAAAGGAAATAATATAACTGGCAAAATCTATTTATAAAGAAACACTAGTGTAATTAAAACCAGAGATAATTGCTATAGAGATTATTCTATCACTGAGAATGAGATCTTAAGGGCTTGCTTTGTCATTGCACTGCTTAAAGCATAGCTGAGAATCTAAGCCATCATTGCAAAGTCTGTTCCTATAGAAGACTGCACGATTACATTAAAATGCACAAACACATAACAATACTTCTATAGTTGGGTGTGGTATTACTGCCTTGAATCTTAGCACTCGGGAAGGAGAGGCAGGCAAATCTCTGTGAGTCTGAGATCTTCATTGAGATCTATGCCAGGGTTCCATAGAGAGCCTTTCTCAAGTAAACAGCGTCTATCCTTGCCTCAACAGACACAAAGCTTTGGTTTGAGATAAGCTGCAGTTAACCACAGGCCACCTATCTGATGGTGATTGGTTTCAGGTATACATTCTTCTTCCTTCTTTCTTTTGTACTGTGTAATGGAGAGATTTAATTTTCAGCAAATATTTAACCCTTACCTCCTAATAAGAATAGATGATGGATGGGTAGATAGATGGATAAGCAAATAGACAAATCTATAGATATGTAAAGGTAGACCGACAGATGGATGAATGGACAGACAGACAGCCCGCCAGACAGTTACAGTGCTGTTAATGGTGATCCTTGATGACAGAATGGCATCTGGCTTTTCTTCTCTCACTTGACTGTGCCTTCTAATTAGTCCAAAACAAAGCCAACAATTATTCAGCAAAGAAGAACTATAAGTGCTGTGTAAAATTAATTATATTTATGTAATTAGTAAGAATAAATTATTAAGTGCTGGTAGTGCTTTTGCTTCTGATTTAGGAAAGAGAAGCTTGAAATTGTTTCTTTTCTATCTTGTCCCTGCGTTGGGCTTCTCCTCAGTTACCACTCAACACTCAATTTGGTTCGTCTTCCTGTCTCCATTCCTGCCTCTCCAGTCTGTCTTCTGGTGTTGTTTCGGAGTCGCCGGGGCACTAATCAAATCCACCATTCTCATCTCCAACACAGCTCACTGGCTCTTGCTTCTCCTGCTCCCTTCCCTCCGAGCAAATGGTGCTGCTGTCGGTCTCACCTGGGGAGATTTAAACTGTTTGCTTCTGTTTCTCTCTCTTCTCCTAAACCTCTCCACTCCAGGGTGGAATCCAGTGCCTGACTGCACACTGCTTCCCGCTCTGGTCAGGTCACATCTGGGCTTAGGTGGAAGCCCACATCTTAGGTAGAAGAGTGCATCCTAATGCCACATTTGCTCACCTGTGCTGCAGGGCATCCCGGGCCTCATGCCCACGAGTCAAGGGCTCTACCACTGACCTACATCCCCAGCCCAGAAGTTCCCACTGTAATTCGCTACTAGTGAACTCATTTTGTGACAATGTGTTTTAGGCAGGAGACAATGGATAGTCTCAAAATATTGGTATTTCTAGTTCCCAGCAAGGACTTCAGCATATAATCACCCCTCAGTATCTGTGTGATTAATATTCCAGGATTTCCTGGCAGATATCACAGTTCGTGGATACTCAAGCTCCTTATATTCAAAAAAAAAGAAAGCCAACCCTATTCTAGAAGTTGTGAATAGCTACAGAAAACAGATAATTACTGAATTTTGCAGAAAAAAAAAACAAACACTAAGAGCTGAGGGTTGATGTGAGAACCCTAGTGAGCATCCTAGGGAAATTCTTTTTTTTTTAATATTTATTTATTAATTATGTATACAATATTCTGTCTGTGTATATATCTGCAGGCCAGAAGAGGGCACCAGACCTCATTCCAGATGGTTGTGAGCCACCATGTGGTTGCTGGGAATTGAACTCAGAACCTTTGGAAGAGCAGGCAATGCTCTTAACCACTGAGCCATCTCTCCAGCCAGCCACTGAGCCATCTCTCCAGCCCCTAGGGAAATTCTTGTGTGTCGTTTTGCACAGTCACGGACTGTATGCCCCTTTCCAGGCATTAAGCATGCATTCTCTGAGGTGCCTTCAGTCAGCACCTCCCTGCACGGCAGAGGAAGAAAGCAGGGTGGGCGTGGCACAACCGCAGCCAAGCACTGCTGAACCTGGTCGGCCAGCCACGTGCTTTTTCTGTTGCCTTGTGGACGGGCCCGCAAAGAGTGGTCTTGATAGGGTACTCAGCACCCACCTTAAATCCTTGTGCAGGGAACCTATTAAAGTCACTCAAAAATATGCCGAGATTCCAAGTCACAGAAGGTAGAGTTTTCTTCCACGGCATCCTGCACATGCGTCCTTTTGCCCATGGCAGTTTTAAACACAAGCCAGCAATTATGGCCTCCCTGGTCATGGGAATTTTTGAGCTGTACATAGACTGCACGGCTCCTGAGAAGAGGAACAGGATGTCCTTCTTTTTTTGCTGTTTGGTTGATTTGAGAGACGCTGTGTTTGTAGGGAAAGAGTACATCTTCCCCAAATGAAGGGAACTGATCTCCAGGAACTGCCTGTTCAGAAGACAGATTAGGACCAGTAGACTAGAGGAGAGCAGGTCTCCGGGGCCCAGTCCCTCGGCTCAGTTGTCTCGGCTCAATTCTAGTCCAATTGCTTAATTTTCTGCACACCCCGTAGAAGCCAATCCCCACGTCACCCTGTGCCATCTTTATATTTCTCCATAATGTGGTTTCTGTCTGTTTCTATGTGACAAGCTTTATGATGAGGGGCTGCCTGCATTTTGGTGGTGGCGGTTTTCGTTTCTTTCTTTCTTTTTCTTTTGTTTTTTGTCCGTTCCTTGGCAGTAGGCATAGACTTAATTTTAAAGACATCCTCAAGCCCAAATAGCCCTGAACAACTTTTTCAGAAAGCTGGGTATTTTCTAGCCTTGTTTTAAAAAATATTACAATTTTATTAGGCAATTTTATCATTGTTATAAATAAGTAATTGTACTGGGGAGAAGGGATAATCCTTATTTAATTAAATTCATCTATACTCCCAGGTTGGCAGCAAGAAGACATATGTGAGACTAATACCCACAGCCTGCCTCTTTGCATGTGCAATTAAAAATTCACTCTACAGTAGCCCTGGCAGTTTAGTGTTGCTTTTGGCATTTACAAATTCTTTTATTTTGTGACTTTTTTTTTTTACCATACACATATGCTGGAGCAGATGTTGCTTATTTGTTGTTTATTCAAATCTGTAGGCTCTGGCAGCTAACTCCATTGTTCTGTAATGAAGCTTTATTCTCTGTCCTGTATTAGGACCCAGCGCCTGCTCGAGAGACTGTGAGAGGCTGCCTTCCTTCCCAGTAGGATGCCACAGTTATTGCCCTTGTAGTTGGCTGTTTATAGTTGGAAGCTTGCACAGGGTGGGCAGGGGAGGGGGGAAGCAGCAACAACAAAGGGCTTGGGTGGTCACGGTCAGAGTGAGTTCAAGGGAACAGACAGGAAGGTCATCTAGTTGTCCTTTGCTCTGTTTCTGCCCTGTGGTCTCTGCCTGGCATCCATGCTCATCTGCTGTGGGGATTTGGGGTCCCAGACTTGGAAGCATATCTCTCTCAATCTCTCTCTCTCTCTCTCTCTCTCTCTCTCTCTCTCTCTCTCTCTCTCTCTCTCTCTCTCTCTCTCTTTTTCTTCCTCCCCNCTCTCTCTCTCTCTCTCTCTCTCTCTCTCTCTCTCTCTCTCTCTCTCTCTCTCTCTCTCTCTCTCTCTCTCTCTTTTTCTTCCTCCCCTCCTCCCTCCCTCCCTCCCTCCCTCTAATTTATTTTGCTCATAAGCAGGATGGACGTGTACTGCATCTTCCCACCCCACCCCCATCCTCTCATTTCCAATACATCCAGATTGGCTCACAACCACGCTTAACCACACAGGCACTGCCCAGCCCTAACCTGTTTTTGTTGTCAATCACACCTTCAACACATCTTTCTCTATCCAAATTCTACTTCTGGCTGCCCATGTCTTGAGGGCAGCCACACTTCATAAAGTAGAGAATGTCAGGTCCTTGTTGACCATAATAAAGACCTGCTGATCCCTAGAGCTTGGATGCCAATTTGGAGATATTCGCCTTCTGGAAAACCCCTGTCTTGGCCAGGAGGCAATCAATCAGAGATGTAACCACCTCCATCTGGCACGTTATGACATGGAACCTCACTATTAACACATTTGTGATTCATCTTGTCCCAATGAGTGGTGCCAGGGATCAAAATCCTCCCTCCCCATGGCAGCTGGGAGCATTCTAGCTTCCCAGCATGTGGAGTTAACACATCGGCTCCTGTGACATCGCAAGTAACAATTCTTTTAATTATCACACCTTCTTCCCCCTCCCCACCCACTCCACAGACATTTTGGCACGATGGGGACATTTTGCAGCCGGCAGTCAGTATTCTTAATTGACTGAGTGTGTTCAGATAGCATGAGTATTACTCACCATTGAGTGTAAAGGGCAATTGTCGAATGCTACGTTCTGTAGATATAATACTCTACTCTTGTTCAGTAGGCTTTTGCTTCCCTAATGATGATGAATGACTCTAAGCCATCTATATAATAAATGCGAACCTCCTTAGAACTGACTTTAAGATCCTTCTCGCTCTGATCTCAGCCCATCCTGTAGTCTCTCTCTCTCTCTCCACCTGCCCTCTCTCTGTTTTTGAGGTTACTAAGTAACCCCTTCCCCATGCCCTACCCCTGTGTCACTGAGGCTGGGCTGTTCCCTTTTCATGTTCCCTTCTGCTCTATTTTTCTGAAGGTCAAAAGTCATGTGTCCTTCAAGGTCTCAGCTCAGCTGTTGTCTCTCTCACCAACTCTGCCATGAGCTGTTTTCCAGGGCTGCTCCTTCTTTAGTAGTCCCACAATGCACATCTATTCCTCCATGAAAAGCCTGGACTCACTTTGCTTCTAAAAATGAACTGTGCACAAATATGTGCTTCTAACTCTACCATTGCCTCTTTAAGAACACTTTGTATCTATCTTACTGGTTCTTTCTCAGCTAAGGGCTGATATTCTAGCTACAAAAGGGTTAACATGGAGTTTATAGGAAATGGAGGGGAAAAGAAAGCTATTGTATACTGTAGAGACACCTCAGTGTTTAAGATGACACAGTGTTCTTCCAGAAGACCCAAGTTCAATTCCCATGTCAGGTGGCTCACAACTGCTATAACTCCAGTTCGGAGGCCCTTTGGTCTTTGTGTCTTTGGTCTCAGTGGACACCTATATGTATGTGTGCCTACCCACATGCATTTACATATGTAATTACAAATAATAAGATTAACCTTTTAAAAAAGCACTATTGAGTAGTCTGTGTGCCAAGCAGTAAGCAAAACTCTCTCTCTCTCTCTCTCTCTCTCTCTCTCTGTCTGTCTGTCTGTCCACCCATAAATATGTACTGGTGAAGCGCAGAGGTGCCCCACAGGTATATTCTTCTATTACTCTTCACCCTGATTTTGAGGCAAGGTCTCTCATTGATCTTGGAGTTCAGATCGTCACTTTGACTAGGTTGAATGGCTAACAAAACACACTCATTAGGACATGTCTCCTCCACCCCACTAGCACTTGGGTTACAGATGAGTAAGTTATCTTTTATGTGGGAACTGGGGGCCAAAATTCAGGCTCTCATGAAAACAGCAAGCACTGTACCTCATGAGCCAACTTCCCAGCACCAAAGTAACAACAGTACAACTTTTAGTCTATTCTGCCTTCTACTAATTTACTCTGTTGAGAGGACAAGGAACTGAACGTAGGACCTCATGCATGCTTGGCACATGCTCTACCACTGAGCTATAACCACAACTATATTTTAACTGATCCTCAAAATGATCATGAGAGTAAATACAGTTTCTTCTGTTTTACAGAGGAGGGCATCAAAGCTCAGAAGAACTGGATCAGGGTCACCCAGCTAATGAGCAAATGAGCTGTGATTTCATTGGTTAATTGCATGATAGTGCAGTCTTGTCAGATGTATCTGCTTCCCTAGCCACTCCCTCCAAAGAAAACCCTAGTGATTCTCTACTAGATTATTCAAATATTACCCTACAGTGAAAATGCAGATGGAATTAGACTTATGGATAGAGAAAATACAACTGAAGGAATATGAAAGTCAAAGTGTATTACTGTGGTTGAGATGCTACACTCCAAGAAAGAAAACAACCCAAAATGTGTTATTTAACTAGAGGCTAACTTAGTTAACACTGAACAATCCTGCATCACTTGCATATTATATCCTGTATAACACTAACTGGGATAGTAATAACGTCTCTAAACCTCACCAGTAGCTGAAGCTCTGTTACACGCGAGCATGAAGGCAAACATGCTTAGCTCCATCTCTCACAAGCTTAGCTTGATGCTTAACAAGAGGTATCACTGTTTTTTCCAATGTAGCTTAAGTCAAGTCAGAAACCAAGAAGCTTTGTTTTAGTTGGGGACTGTTTTGGAAGGGAGCTAGAGAATACATCTCTTACATATTTTTTGAGCATCCTTTCAGAAGGAAAGGAAGGTGTGGTCAAAGGCTGATTGCTAGTACCTTCTAAAGAGAAAGTGAACGAGGTGGAGTTGGTGCCGACAAGGAGAAAGTGAGCAATGCATCAGCAAACCTACGCCATTAATTATGAAGCTTGTGATTGGCTAGAAGTCCCAGATAGCATGAAGCCAAGATGAGGATCAAGAGCTCTGAGGAGAATGAGGGGACATGCATAGATTCCCACCACCCTTTCAAGTGTATTGTGATGGAAATCCTAGGTCTTGTCTGTGTAGCAAACATCATCTTTCCTCATGACATGAGACTCTGAGATGCCTACTAAAGCACCCCAATATCATAGGAAGTGATCACAGAAAAATGCTTTAGATCCTGGAGTTCCTCTGTCTGTAAGTGATCTTATTCTGGCTACTCTGGCTTTAGAGAGAGTTGACATTTCCTCTTCTAGCCTTCCCTGGGAAAGCTGAAGCCAGGGGTAAGGCTTAGTCTTTTTGTGGGGGAGTTGGAAATGGTCTCAGCCAACGCAGCTGAGAGCTTGATTGGTTTCTTTTACTGCCAACTCAGTCATCTTCTGGTGCTCACACAGAACTCAGTGATGATGTCTGACATCATCTATTTCTTTCAGCATGTGCAGTTTGCCGTCTTGCATGACCATCTCATAGGTTTAATCATGGTCACAGATGGAAACACTAATCAATTAGGTTTTCATGTTGCTTTTATAAAATAAGGACATTATAGATTTTCTATTTCATTAACATATAATATGTGGGGAGTCAAGGCATTTTAAATTTTTGTCATTATAATTCTTACTATATTGATTGTACAAATTCCTGCTCCTGAGAATATGACTACTTAAAACCCAATATTTGACCTTCATTAACTACAGAATAGAAAAAGTTATGATTCTGTAGATGTCCAAAGACATTACCATGCACTAGCCAGAAATTCTGCACTGTGTGAGTTCTGACACAGACTGTGTGTTCACTGAATAAATAGGCACAATGAAGATTTCTCAGAGGCTGTTTTTATCCATAGAGAAACTCCAACGAAGTTAAAACTTAATGTATAGTAAATGCAAATAATATAAAAGAAAGAGAGAAAAGGGAGAGGGGGAGAGAGGAAAGACAGACAGACGGATAGATGGAGGGGGGGAGAGAGAGTTTCATCATGGTTAAGCACCAGAGACTTAAAACAAAGGCATGTAATCAAAATCACAAAGATATTGTCAACCAGTACCATAAATTCTTGTTGTTAAGGCTTAGAATGAAAAGCAAAAGAGTTTAAGATTAGAGGAAATAGAACTTTATCCATCAGACAAATATTTTCACATGTTAAAAATCAAATCTTGTATCATCTAGTTTTCAGCGTGGTAATTAAAGAGGAATCTAAAAGTTTACAAGGAGATACCGAGGAAGAAAACAAAGATACAGATAAAGATAGTTCTTGTGAACCATGTGAATGAGGTTCCCAGGGCAATGATTGGCAAACCATTTGATAGATTGCTGATACTTTGTTTTGTTGTCATTATTTCCCTTGGTACATATTGTCAGCGATTTTTATACCTTTTAAATATATTCTCAATAAATTTTTCAGAAGGTTAATTTTTACTTGATGTATAAGCTAACAAACTTAAGTTTAAACTCAGGTTATCCATCTTTGGTAATTTCCCATTTGTAGTATCATTGAACATGAAACACTCTAAACTTGCAGTGGAGAGCTCTCCTTACATTGACCTTGCTCTCTTACATTGATTCTTTTTCTCCTTCAGCTCATGCCTTCATCTTTCATTAGGTATTTATTGTCCTAATTTATTTAAAGAGATTATACTCCACCTATTTCATTAGAATTGAAAGATGCAGAATTCCACTTCAAAGTTTGGTCCTTCGTGTGCCTTTCCTACTGCCCACAGCTTACTTTCATTTCCTCATTTAAGGCTGTAACTTTAGGATTTCTTAGCATCACCCAGTTGGAGGCTCCTTTGCCCTGAATTCAGCTCAGAGCTTGTTCCTTAGAACTTTTCTCGTTTGTGTGTGTGTGTGTGTGTGTGTGTGTGTATATGTGTGTGTGTGATCATGTGTGTATACATGTATTTGACATATACATGTTTATGTATTCTTTTGTGGATAAATGAGGATCTGTATATGGATATATGTATATGTGTATGTAATATATATACATACATTTATGGTTTTTGTCCACATGAGTGTTTGTATGTACATGTGTTTGTATGTTCTTTCATATGCACATGGGTATATGTATGCATGTGCATGTTTGTGACATATACATGTGTTCATGTGTGTGTGTGTGTGTGTGTATGTGTGCATGGATGTGAGTGCAAGCAGAGACAGAGGCTGGAGGTTAATGCCAACTGTCTTCCTCAATCACTCTCTATGTTTTTGTTTTAAGACAGGGTCTCTCACAGAACCTGCAAGTCACTGATTTGACTAGGCTAACTGGCTAGCAAGGTCCTGAGGATCCTCCTGCCTCCACCTCCCAGTCTTAGAACTATAGGCATGCACCGTTTCACCTGGCTTTTTACATGGGTGCTGGGAACCCAGCCTCAGGTCCTCAGATTTGGATGGCAAGTGCTTCACTGACTGAACCATTTCTCTAGGCCCCAACGTTTCCATCTTCATTGATGATGACCTGCTCATGTTGATGGAGGGCTGTCTCCAGTAGTTTTCTAAACATTACAC
Organism: Alexandromys fortis; assembly: GCF_014885135.2. NCBI lineage: Eukaryota > Metazoa > Chordata > Mammalia > Rodentia > Cricetidae > Alexandromys > Alexandromys fortis. The sequence goes on from NW_026067970.1 coordinate 6,719,381, forward strand.
AGAAATAGAAGCAGTTTTGATAACTTAGATATCTGAAATGTTTTCATCTGTTCTTTATTGTCATGCTAGCTCAGCATGAATTCTGGGTTCATAGAAATTCATCCAGCATTCTCAAGACCTTATCCCTTTGTCATCTGACTTCATACTCAGCCACTGAGAATTTTAATGTCAATTTTCTTCTCTCTACTGCTCTAAAATTTCACAGCAGACCTATTTCCATCCACTGAATTGGGCATGTTTTGGGTTCATTTCAGTCACAAATGCATGACCTCCATTTGGAAATTATATTATACCAATTAGATTATATTATCATATGTAAATATATAGTATATACAGAATATACATATTCATATATGTGTGTGTGCGTGAATTAAGAATATGTAAAGAGTTTGTTGAACTTAAGTTTAAATGCAGGTTGACCTAGAATAGATAACACTGAATGCAACCCATGTGTGATATATTTAGATCATTTATCTTGAACTACTTATATTCCTCAGAGAATATTGTTCTAATTTCCTGCCTAGAGTAACATTCAGTCATTTAGTGATCTGGGAAGCTAGTCAAGGCAGCTTAGAGATTTTGGCTTTCAGAACTCAGTGTGTGCATGTTTGCAGTACAATGGGCCCAACACCAAGTTAAGGTCATTGGATCCTCTGTTTTTCCCAGATCCAAGAAGTAAACTTCCATCATTTGGCTAGGTTGGAGGTAAATAGCCATTCAACTTTATAAGCTTGGAAGGAAGACAAACTATGATTTAACTTCTCCCCGAACAGCTCTTACTGTGCTGAGTTTTCTTCATGCCTTTCTTTACGTCCAGTTATGGAAGACGTTGTTACCAAGGTTTCCTGTACCATTTGACAGTTATGACATAATGCATGGAGTTGGTTCTTGTCTTGTTGCTTTCTGCTTCATTTTCCTCCAGGAAGTAAGCTAACATTTTACTTCTGCTTCCCAACTCTTAAAACAAAGTATCATCTCCTTCCCTTACATGTTTGTTTTCATTCTTTAATTCAATCATTTATACTTACTGTATTGAGATATAATTTATATGCTATAAACTGAACCTTCATGTCTAACTGTCACTACTAATTTTAGATTATTTTCATCACCCGATAATTGAATCTCAGAGCCATCATTAGTAATTTTTTTATTTCTGATATCCACTCTTCCCAGACTATGACTGTTAATATTGTCTCCCCACGCTGCTTACATACATTTTTGTAAGTGAAATAATATAAAATAAAATCTTTTTTGAATGACTCAACGTATTTAGCCTAATACTGAGATTCATCCATGCTTTATCCTGTAACAGAAACAGATCTCTTGTTGCCTCCAAATATCTTACGGGTACAATTTTTCTAATTATCATAAGCTAATAGATGTTAAGTTGGTCTGTTAGTAAGTTTTGTTGTTATGACATCAACCAGAACTAACAGGAAGAAGGGTTAAGGGTTTACTTTGCCCAGAGTTTCAGTGGTTCCAGTCTATTATGCTGTGAGAAGGGTACAACAAAGTAGCAGAAATATGGGTCAGGACAGAACACCTGAGCCCTGGCCCAATTCACAGTCCATCAACTCCCAATAGTCCAGTCAAAATTTAACCCATCAGTAGATAAACCATTTGATAGATGCCTTCAAGGTCTAATCATGTCTGTCAGTGTCCTTGTAGACATGCTTAGAATGAGCTTTACAAATCATCTAGGAGTTTCTCTATCTAATCAAGTTGATAATTAAGATTAACCATCACTGACAGCTTCTGAATAGGCGCTGTTATGAATGCTGCTATTAATATTCATGCTTAAGGTTTTCTATATACTTAGGCTTATATTTCTCTTAAATACATTCCTTATGGGTGGAGTTCTGGGCATGGTAGTTTGCTGTTTAACATTGTGAAGACATGTCGAAGTGTTTCAAAAAGCATCTAAATCCTTTCCCAATTCCCCCAGCCAAGTTGATGTTTTCCTAATTATTGTTAGTTTTTATTAGTATCTGTCTTTTTATTTATGCTGTTGTGTGGTGTTTGAGTGTGATGTATGTGGTATAGGAGCACATGTTTGGGGAAACTGCTCATGCCTATGTGTAATGGGGCAGAAGGCGAAGGAAGACATTGGGTGTCGTGCTTTACCAATCTCGGTCTTATTCCTTATTCCCAAAGTTAGCTGGAGGTTAGAGTGACCCAATGGTCATCTTTCTCTGCCCCCTACAGCATCTGGTCACCAGCATGTACTTTCACACCAGGTGTTTTATGAGGATGCAGAACCTAACTCATGTCTTTATATTTGCATGGTAAGCATCCTTTCCCATTGACCTATCCACCCAGTCACTATTATCCAACTTAGTATCTTAGACGCACTACTAGTGGGACATTATTGTGTGGCCCTGAACTTTATTTCACTCATGATGAATAATATTGACTTTTTATGTTTTTGTCATGTATTTGTATAACTGATTTGGAGAAATTTCAAATTTCAAACCCTGATTTTAATTTGGGGTTTGAGGTTTTGGCTCTTGTTGAGTTCTGAGAGCTTTTTTTATATATTTTTAACCTTAGTTCTTTATCGCATATTTCATATATGATTTTAAAATATTGTCTCTCATTTATTTCATAGATTGTCCAATTATGTCTCTAATAATCTCAAACCCAATATGCTCAAGTTTCTCTTTTCAATTATTTACTTGGCTTCATAATTAAGACATCATTGCATAGTAAAATGTGCAGTGGTTTACCCTATAATACTGTGGTAGTCTTATCGTACAGGAAATTAGATATTAGAAAATTGTGTTTATTCATACAAGTTCATTCTTGAGGTTGGCATGAATTAGAAGGCTCAATTTTATTCTTCTAATTGCAGCTGTTTAAAAGCAGCATTTGTCTATATTTCTACTCTTTAGTAATGGGTACTTAGTACTTTCATTGAATAAACTCTGAGTGTGTGAGTAAGTTTCTGTCAGATCATTCCGTTTTATTCCTTTGGTCTCTATGTCTTTGTGCCAGAGCTAGGTTGTCTTCTACTGTAGCTTTGTAGTGGGTTTTAGATAAAACCAAAATACAGACTTTTTAATCTTTGTTCTTTTTCAGTATTGTCTTTGAATTTCCAAAAGAAATTTAGAAATTCCAAGCTAACTTTAAAAATTTAGCTTTTCAATTTCCACACAAGAGTATTTGGGATTTAGATGGAAATTGGACTAACTCCATTTTAATGTTAATCGAGCCTATTACTAGTAATATTGTTTTCTGCCCTAATACAGATATATTTCTTTTTTCTGGTCATCTTTAACTCCAACAGCATGTTGAAGCTTCCTATTTTGAAACCTGGCAGTGCTTTGGTTAAATTTATTCTGAAGTATTTTGTTCTTTTTGTTGTTCTAAAAATGGCAGTTCTTGACTAGGCCATGGTGACACAGCCTTTAATTCCAGCACTCGGGAGGCAGAAGCAGGTGGATCTTTGTGAGTTTGAGGCCAGTCTGATCTACAGAACTAGTTCCAAGACAGGCTTCAAAGCTACAAAGAAACACTGTCTCAAAAGAAAAGAAAAAAAGATTTTTAACTTGAAACTGCTCATGCTATATACAGAAATAAAATTGAATTTTTATAATGATTTCGTATCCTGCAACTTTACCAAACTTATTCTTTTTTTAATTTATTTATTTATTAAAGATTTCTGTCTCTTCCCCACCGCCGCCTCCCCTTTCCCTCCCCCTCCCCCAATCAAGTCAGCCTCCCTCATCAGCCCAAAGAGCAATCAGGGTTCCCTGCCCTGTGGGAAATCCAAGGACCACCCACCTTCATCCAGGTCTAGTAAGGTGAGCATCCAAACTGCCTAGGCTCCCACGAAACTCTTTACTTGAATGGTTTTTAGTGGAATTATATGTACACATATAAAAATACATATATATATATAGTGGAATTATAAGAATCAGAATATTTCTATATATGTACATATAATTTTAAAATGAGTACATATATTATGTATTATGTGTGTATATGATATAAATGTGTGGATCTTATATACAAACATAAGGTATCCAGAATATAGACATATTATAACATATTTAAAGAACTCCATAGTCTCAGTGGTAAAAAAAACCAGAGAAAATTAAAAATATGTAAGCAACTTGAGATCATTTCTATAACTGTTTATGATCAATGAATAAAAAGTTCCTCAAATAATGAGACCTCAGTCAATCAAATTCTAGATGTGATATATTATAGGATGGCATAGGATATATGGGTATATAATGTATGTAGAATATATTCATATATGATCATGCCATCTGAAAATCTAGTGTTAATTCTTTAAATTTATCTTGGGTTTATTAATTTTTTTGCCAGATTTTACTAGAAATGGAAAGAATGGATATCTTGTATTATTAATCTTTGGAAGCAAGCATCAACTCTCTTAACATTAAGTGTATTCTTTTTATAGATTCCCTTTTCAAGTAAAAATTAGCTCTATTTTTAATTTGTTGAGTGTTTTTCATCATTAGAGAATATTGTATTTTTATTTTGCCTAATGCTTTCTTTGCATTGTTTGAGGTTGCCATAAACATGTTTTTGTCTTTCATTTGCTGAATATTAATTGAGTAGTTTTCTGATGTGAAAATACGCTTGCATTCCTGAGATAAATCTCGTACTGCTGTAGAACATCGTCTAGTATCCATACATTTCTGTATGCATGCTGGTGAGTTAGCTGTATTAATATTTTGTTGCTGTCTTTTCATCTGTATGCACAGTCCTTTGGTGATACCTTTATCCAGATTTAAACACATGTTTAAGTTGAATCATTCAATTTTTGGAGGAATGACCCAAATGTCCATACAGTAAAAGCTTATTCTCATTGTGGTACTTTGGGGAGGTGACAGAAATGTGAAGCGGTAGACCTAATAGGCAGAATTCATGGTCATTGGAGATGCCTCTTAAGTAGACGATATGGCAACATTATGCAGCAGGCCTTTTTTCTTTCTTTCTTCCTTCCTTCCTTCCTTCCTTCCTTCCTTCCTTCCTTCCTTCCTTCCTTCCTTCCTTCCTTCCTTTCTTTCTTTCTTTCTTTCTTTCTTTCTTTCTTTCTGTTGATTTTTCGAGACAGGTTTTCTCTGCAGCATTGGAGCCTGCCCTGGAATTAGCTCTTGTAGGCCAGGCTGACCTCAAACTCACTGAGATCCACCCACCTCCACATCCCGAGTGCTGGGATTAAAGGCATGTGCCACCACCACCCAGAGTAGCAGGCCTTCTTTATTTTGGGCCACCAAACAGCTCCCAAATCATGACATGAAGACATAAATTAGTTTTGAATTCTTGACTTTATCTTGGCTCTTATTTTAATCCTATTCCCTTTATCTAAGTTTTGCTTAAGGGCTTTTTACCTTTCTTTCTTTTTGTATATCTTAATTTTCTGCTGTCTACATGTTTGGCTCACTGCCGCCAGGCTTCTGGCCCCAGGCATGTCCCTTTCTTTCTCTCTTGTTTTTCTCTGGAGCCTAGTTTGTCCCTCCTACTTATTCTCTCCACCCACCATCCCTGCCTATCCCTTTTCTGCCTAGCTATTGACAATTTAGCTTTTTATTAGACCAATCAGGTGCCTTAGACAAGCAAGGCAAAACAAATTCAACACATCTTTACACAGTTAACAAAGACAGCAGAGACAAATATAACACACCTTTACAGTTAAAGAAATATTCCCCAGCATCAATGTAAGACATCTTTACATAGTTAATGTAAATGTAAGACCACAAATGTAAGACATCTTTATATAGTTAAAATAATATTCCTCAGCAGCATTAGTTACTTTTCTTATTAATATTGACAAAATACTTGTCAAAAACAACTTAAAGGAAGAAAGGTTTCATTTCGGCTCACAGCTAGAGGGGACAGTCTGCCATGGTAAAGAAGTCATGGGTAGAGGCATGAGCTGGATGTAGCTAGTCACATTGCATCCACAGCTAGAAAACATGAATGATTGGTGCTTGATTGGTGTTCTCCTTTTCATTTAGTCTCAGATCCAGCCCATGGAAGGGCAACACATGTTTACAGGGTCTGTCTCCTCCTCAGTCAACATTTCTTGGAAACAATGTCCTAGACGTACTCGGAGGTCTGTTTCCTTATTGTTTCTGAATCTACACAAGTAGATAATAGAAACTAGCCATCTCAAAGACCTGGGCCTGTCCTCTCTGTACACTGCTCCACCATCATGAGATGAGCAACTTTGATCCCCCACATGGACACTAGTTGCCCTCTATATCTTCAAAACAACAGGTCCTCCACATTTGTGAGGCAAAATAAGCTCTTTCCTTGTAAGTTGATTATCTGGGGGATTTGTCGTGAATGTCTTCTCCTCTTGCGTTTTGCTGAAGAATCATGAGTAAATCAACTACGATATCAATGCTTTAGTCATAATATCAAATTATTAATGCTCCTTTAAACATTTGATAGAATTTAATCACCAAAGTCAAATAGTCATGAGCTTTCCTTTGTGAAATATTTTAAATTATTAAATTGCCAGAAAGTATCTTTGTCATATATCAATTCTAGCTTCCCCCAGACTACTTCTCAGTGTCTTGCATCTTTCTTGGAATTTAGACATCTCCTCTCAAATCATCTCATTGTTTGTAGTGTTTCCTGCAATTGTCACTTCTGAGAGATGAATAATTATTCCTTTCTTTTAGTGTTCAAGTTATTAGTTGAAAATTTCCTTTTCACTAGTTGAACCTATATTAAGTTTTCTTCATTGTTAAAATAACAAGCTTCTTTTAATTCTTCCTCGTCTGTTTAAGTTATCTCTGCTCTAATCTCCATTGTCTCCTTAGTTCCACACGCTGTGCATTTAATTTGGTCCTCCTTTCTCACTGTCTTAAGATCAATTTTAAGAACCAGTTTGAAATTCACCTGTTTGTTTTTGAGAAGGCTTTATGATTTAATAAATCCAGTTCTGGAATTCTCATTGTAGCCCGGTGTGTCTCCAATTGAGGACTTTCTGCCTACACTGGTATTCTATACATGTACCACCACACCCAGGTAAACTGTCTTGTTTTTGGTCTTGTGCTGGAAATGGAACCCAAGGACATGTACAGGTTAGGCAAGTGTGCTAGCACTAATCTGTCTTCCTGGTTTTCCTTTTTGTAATTTTTTCTTGTATTTTTGAACGTATAATATAATTACATCGTTTCTCCCTTCCCCTTTCTTTGTCTCAAATCCTCTCAAATATCTCTTCTTACTCTCCTTCAAACTCATGGTCATTTTTTCATTATTAATTGCTGAAACATGCACTTATGTATACACATATATATTCCCAAATATAACCTGTTTGGCCTATACACTGTTATTTGTATGTGTATTCCAGTGTTGACCATTTGATATTGGACAACCCATTGGTGTGTTGTTCTGTGGAGAAGACTATTTCTCCTGCTCTCAGTATTCCTTAGTTGCCTGTAGTTCTTTTTGTAGAGTTGAGGCCTCCTAAGGTTTTCTCTACCCACATTAGCATGTCTATTGCTGTTCTTATTTGGTTTACATTTAGGCAGTCCTACTGATGAGACTTCCTGAGTGCCCATCTGATAATGTCTTAAAGCAAGCCTCTTGTCCTCCTGTGCTTACAACCTTTCCACCCCCTCTTGCACAATGTTTCCTGAGTCCTAGGGGCAGGAATTATATTATACATGTATCCACTGTGGCTGGACTCAATAGCTCTGCTTTTTTGTTATGGTTTTCTATAATGATCACTGTTGCAAAGAGGAGTTTCTTTAATGAAGGTTAAGACTAGATTTATCTCTAGATACAAGGATAACTATTTAGGTGTAGTTTGGGATTATTCTGACTTAACTAAGTGGTTAGAGGCTCTCCTTCAAGATCCATGATTTTACCAGCTCTGGGTAGTGGCTAGTATTCCTCTATTAGGAATAATTTTATTCCTTGAGAATGTCTTAAGCTTAATGAAAGATCTGCTGGCTTCTGCCAATGCATGTGTGTTGCTCCTGCGCCCTTGGGTTATCAAGTGCCAGGGTAGTCGCTGTGATTGATCAGCATCAGAGCTGGGTAGGACTGCTGGCTGTTTCCCTCCCTTGGAAGCTTGCACGCTGCCTTCTGGTACAACTGAAGTTAGTTTTTAGGAACAAGGCATTTGGTTCAGTTTCAACTCAGAGGTTTCTGGGTCCTGTTTAAAGTATTTGTTGTCTTCAGCAATATGGACTTCAACTTCTGGGGGACAACCAAGGGAAATAGCAACGGCCTATATGTTTTGGGGGTGTTTTGGAAAACTCTAACAACTCAAAAAAGGGGCTTCTCATTAGGTAGTCTTTGGTTCTTGGAGGGAGCATTGTCAGCCTAGATCAGAAAATTTTATTTAAACAGGATATGTATATTTAAAGACATACTTACATATTTTTTACAGAGTTTTAAGGTAAATCATTACTAATGGTTCCTTATGAATTTTTCAGACACCCACATTGCTGTTTTATTCTCCTCCTTCTAGCTTCTGTATTTATCTCCTCCCACTTCCTAATCAGAGCCCCACCCCCTTTCTAAGATCAGATCACTTAGTACAGGCATTTGTAGCTATAGCATTTAAGCTTTGCTTTTGGCTATATATCATGAATTATGATATGATGTACTGTAACTTTAATTCATAGTAAGTATATTTTAATCTTTTAAGAATACTTGGTTTATATTCACAGACTCATATTGTGTGTTTAGATCAAATACATTCCCCACTTTCTCCCCTCAAATTCTTGCCAAATATCTCCCCCACACCTTTCCTTCCACACTTCATGTGTGTAGGAACATCTATGAAGCCTGGGCAGCCTCTCAGATCCCAAGTCTCATTGCTGAATCTTCCTCTCCCGGCATCCATCAGTTTTCAGTAGTTCAAAGATAGGAATAGAAATTTAAGAGCCCCTCTTCCATCCATTCTGGGATTCCAGCTGTCTTGATCATGTTCAAGTATTGTCCAAGCATGTAGTCCCAGCCACTGTGAGTTCATGTGTGTAGCTGCACTGTTTCCCTACAAAAATCTACTCCTTCCAACTTTTGCAGTTTGTCTACATCCTCCTCTCTAATGGTCCCTGGACCTTGGGAGAAGAGGTTATGATACAGATGTCCCATTTAGAGTTAAGTTCTCCAAAGAACCCATTCTCTGCACACTTACAAGTTATGAGTGTCTGTATTAATCACCATGAAAATAAAGACAATGACTTGGGGAATATACTATTACTTTGTCTATTTAGCAAAATAATAGTACAAGATTTTCTTCTAGGGCCTATCATCTAGCCCGTCATTAGGTTTTTGTTAAATTAAAGCAACCAACTAAAACTTCCCTTTCTTTCTCAGAATTGCCTTGTTTAGAATATTAAAGGTGGACAATCTAGATCAAAAAAAGGAAGCTAATTGGTTCCCACTACAGAAGCTTCTCCCTCTCCCTTCTCAAATGTTTAAAACTCATGACTGAAAAGTTTCCAAGAGCAGTTGAGTTAATGGAAGCCCACCAGGTCTGTATCTTGGACAAGAAAAACAAAAAGGAAAAGGGCTGCCTTAACTATTTAAGAAAAAAAGATTTTTTAATCTACCTTTACCATATTTTCCCTGTTCACTTGCCTACCAAGGATCTACTTCCTTAATTCTAGAAAACAGACTTTGTGTTATTTCAAATTTTAAGTCTTTTTTTTCCCATTGATGTTTGTCCTGTCTACTTTATTGTCTCGGGTTAAAATAATAAATTCTTTTCTTCTTAATGTTTGTTAATTCACTGTAGTATCTCAGCTTAAAAAATAAAGACAAGATTAAGATAATTTTTTAAAAAAAATGTAAAAGTTTTATTCTCATATTGGACTCCCCTCATTTTTTCTCACAAAATTGTTTTAATAGTGATGAATTCTGTTGGTTTTTATTTGTGTGTAAATACATTTTTAAGAAAGCAACTTACTTATTTTTATTTGATGTGCATTGGTGTTTTGCCTGCATGGATGTCTGTGGGAGGGAGTCAGGTTCCCTGGAACTGGAGTTACAGAGAAGTGAGCTATCATGTGGATGCTGGGAGTTGAACCCAGGTCCTCTGAAGAGCAGTCAGTGCTCTTAACCCCTGAGCCATTTCTCCAGCCACAGAAATGTTTTAAATGGTGTTTTCTTTTTGAAGAATGGCTTCATAGGATAAAGAATTTTTGATCTCTTTATTGGCATTCTTTGTTGTTTTATTACTCTGAAAATGTCATCCCAACACCTTTGGCTCCTCTGGGTTCTGATGAGAACACAGTTCCTAACCTTGTTGATTTTCTTGTCTATGTGTTAAATCATTTTGTCATGCTAGTCTAAAGATTTTTTTGTTTTTGAGTGTTTCATTATCATATACCTAACCGTGCCTCTTTCTGAGTTTATTCCTCCTAGAATTCATTAAGTATTGAAAGCTTACTTTCTTTTTTGTCAAAATAGGAAATTTTAATGAATTACTTCTTTATGAATTCCTTTTATCTTCTTTCTTGAATTCTACTTTGTGTGTTGGTACATCTGATGGTATCCCACCAATTGCTGGGACTCTCTTTATTTTTTCTGTCTATTTTGACAGCTGAATAATTGCAGTCAAGTTAATTTCACAGTTTCTGATTCTTTCACTTGGTAGCTCACATCTGATGCACAGGATACTATACTGAATTTTTCATTTTAGTTATTATGCTTCAGACCTTTGAGATTTTATTTGGCTATTATTAAGGATTTTATACTAATGTTCACACTGCTTTGCTTCTCCAAACGCTACTCCATTAATTCTCATGAGACATATAGAATATATTGACTATATAATATGTTAAGTAAATATATATAATTGTTGATTTATTGTTTTGTCTTATGAGTGCAGTGTCTGCATTTCTCCTTAAAGAATTGTAATTGTCTGCTTTTCTTTGTTTACTTTGTTTTACTTTGCTGCATTGTAACCATATTTTTCTTTTTTGTGTATTCTAATAGTTTGCAATACACTGAGAATTTTAAGGAACGTGAAAATTCTTGAGCTCAAACATTCCCATCAAGACTATGGTGGTGATGGTTTGTTGTCATTGTTTATTGTCTGTTTGCTGTAACTTTCCTGGAATAATTCTCTTAACACCATGTTCTCTGCCATGTGGAGCCACTGAAGTTCTACTCAAGAATCTAGTGGCCAACTAATGATCAGTCAGATTTTCTTAATTGTCTTGAACAAATAAGCTTATCACCCTTTGGTGTAGCATTGTCTCGTTGGATCACATCTTCAACCATCCAACTACTGAAAATGAATCTTCTGCCTCCATTTTCTGTTTCAGCAGTATGTCAAAGTTATGTGGAGTTGAATGACTGATATCTTTAAAAACTTTCCTGGGCACATGCACAAGCATGAAAAAAAATATGCTCACTCTACTCTATGTTCATTTTATTATAAAGTAATTTATCTAATTGTGTTTCTGTCAGGGTGTGTGTTTATTATAATTACCTGATTGTTACTGGATTATGGCTTTAAAGTTTTCTACTCGCAGAATATCTGGTGGCAAGATACACCAGAAGGAAAGATATTCTTGTTTAAGGCCACCTTTCCTTTATATCCCCATATGATCAGCAGTCTGTTGTATTTCACTCCAAAGCCAGATCCTGTGAGTATGTTTATATTTATGCTGTATACTCAACAGCACTCTGCCTTTCGGGCTTGAAATGCATCTCAGCAATGCAGATCTCCATTGGAGCTCCCTTTGCCCTACTCGCAGTATAAACACACTAAATGTCATTTGTGCTGCCTTGGCTTCTCACATAAGCCGCAGTTTTCTAGTAACTTTGTGCTTTTCTTTTACCTTCCAGTCGCATGTGCCACAGGTTAGGATGTCAGGATTATATGCATTTTCTGATGCTGAACTTGGCTCAGAGGAGTTCAGTGTCTTGCCATAGAACAAGCTGCTGATACGGAGAATATGAGCATTTGGGGACCTCTTCACTACACTACCTTTGTCCTTGACCTTGGGGAACACAAAGTACTAGGTCGTCATTTAGTCTAAACCATCTAATGCTAAATACCTAAATCACTATACAACATCTGATATTGTCTTATACACTCCCTTTGTCCTTGACCTTGGGGAACACAAAGTACTAGGTTGTCCTTTAGTCTAAACCATCTAACACTAAATACCCAAATCCCTATACAACATCTGATATCATCTTACACACTAAAAGCAATGGAAGTGAAGAGGAATCCACAAATTCTTCCCAAAGAAACTGTATTTCAAAGGCTGGAATGAGTCACTGCTGCTTGGATTAGGTTCGTGGGGGTGAAATTGAGGTGATACTCGATTTATCTCCATGGTTTATTTTCCTTAAATTTTGAAATTATAATATAATTGTGTCATTTCTCCCTTCTTTTCCCCCTTCAAACCATCTCATATGCTCCTCCTGTTTTCCTTCAAATTCAAGGCCTCTTTTCCTTTATTAATTGTTGTTGCATGTATATATATGTTTCTAAATATAATCTTTCCAGTCTGTATTATATCACACACATACACACACACATATGTATGTTTTGGAGGCTGACCATTTGGTGTTGGACAACTGAACGGTGTGCTCTTCCCAAGGGAAGTCTATTTTTCCCACTCTGAGCATTCCTTAGCTCCCTATAGTTCTTTGTGTAAGGTTGAAGTAGCCTAGGTTTTCTGACATTCACATTAGCATGTCTGCTGTTGTCCTTCCTTGTTCAGCTCATGTTGGTGAGACTTTAGGGGTGTAACTTCTAACCTTACTAGGAGACATAATCTCACAGCAAACTCCCTGATTCTCTGACTCTTACAATCTTCCCATACCTTCTTCTGCAATGTTCCCTGAGCCTTAGGGGCAGGAGTAGTTTTCTAGCTGGATCCATTGGGACTGTGATCCACAACTCTGCATTTTGATTGGTTGTGGTTTTTTGCATGGTCTCTGTCTGTTGCAAAGAGAAGTTTCCTTCATGGTGTGTTGGGACTCCACTTCTCTGTGAGTATGAAGAGAAGTATTTAGGGTATAACTCGGGATCGTGCTGATTTAATAAAGTGCCAGTTGTAGGCTTTCCTCCTAATGTCACGAATTTACCAGTTGATAGCTTCTTTTTAAAAGACAACTTCATGCTGAGTTTTACATTTATATTCATTCTAGTCATTTAACAAAGCTTTACTGAACTCATGGAATTCCCAGCACTAAGATGAAGACAAGTTAGACCTCCACAAAATGATAAACATTTCATGGATATGTGAACTTCAAGAATGCATTAATAATAACTCATAGTGCTCTGTCACAGAGAGCGATGACAACAAAGGTAGTTTAGAAATATAGGGATGTTGAAATAGGGATGGCGGGGCTGCGTCCCCGGCACCCGGCCGCCCGCATGGCTAGCTTATGTCCAGAAATAATTACACGGAAACTGTATTCTTTCAAACACTGCCTGGCCCGGATAGTTCCAGTTTTTTATGGCTAGCTCTTACATATTGTTTTAACCCATTTCTAATATTCTGTGTAGCCCACGAGCTGGCTTACCCGAGAGGATCTTAACCTGCGTCTGTCTGGAGCGGGAGAACCATGGCGACTCTTCACACAGCTTCTTTTTCCCAGGATTCTCCTCTGTCTACTCCGCCTACCTAATTTTCTATCCAATAAAATGGGCCAAGGCAGTTTCTTTATTAATAAGAAATCACTCCCACATCATTTCCCCTTTTTCTGTTTAAACAAAAAAGAAAGGCTTTAACTTTAACATAGTAAAATTACATATAACAAAACAGTTATCAAGTAAGAATTACAGTTACAATATTTATATCTATTTTATCTCTTATCATAACTAAGGAAAACTATAACTAACCATTCTTCAACTCCATCAAAGACTCCAGAAGGATATAATATTACCTATCAAACAAGAAATAAGAAAACTCTAGAAATGACAGAGACATCTCGCTGCCTGGACAGTCACCCAAAGTTCCTCTGTACCGTTGGGGCATCCATCTTTGGCCTACAGGCCCATAGTATCCAGCAGACATTCTCATCAAGCAAGAAATTCCAAAGACAGTTTAGTCACTTTTTGCTGTGTCCTGCAGAATGTCTTGCAGACTCTTTTATGAAGCAGGAACCCCGAAAGAGCATCTCACCTTTAGGCAAGTTCAGCAGTCCTCTCTCTGCGGGTTCTCTGTGTCCAGTTTATGCAACAGTCCAGGCAAGAACAGTTTCTTGCCCAAATGGCTATCAAACTCCATAAGGATCCTCTTTGATGCCCATCTTCCTCTTGAAGTAGTTGGTGCTGCCAGGAGGAGACATGTCTCATTGTCATGAAAAGCCCTAAGTTATTAAAACATTTAAATGCCATATTCTGTAGCCTTTGAAAGATATGAAGAATGCCTATCTAACTGAAATATATCTCTATATATCTAGAAAATCTAATTAACATGACTACAAGCTTAACTATTAGCGATGATTATCCATTAACAACCTATATTTTCTAATTATACATTACATTTTAAATGAACTACACAATCACAATACCTTAATCAAGATCAAAAATACATATACATATAACAAAATTGACCATAAAATCCATACCAATGCAAATTATTCATATCTATATCATATCCCCCTTTAAATGTAAAAGAACATTTATAAACAATATTTGGGAACAACACGCGATGAAGATGGACATAGGCTAGAATCTTCCTGGTAAGCGCACCTGGGGTGCTTACAAACATTACTAAAAATGGGCTAGTCCAGGTGCGAGAATTAGCCTGTAAGGGCTAGAGTTCATGGGCCAAGCAGTTAAATGAATACAGTTTGTGTGTTGTTATTTCGGGCATGAGCTAGCCAAGCGGCCGGGGTGTTGGGGACGCAGCCCCGCCGCTTCCAATTACAACATAGGGAGCACTGAGCGCCACCATCATCTTCATTTACCTGCTTTAGAAACAAGCACTGAGAGAACCCTTGGCGTGGAGGTTCTGTTGGGTGCTCACATCACTCAGGCCTTTTGTTTGAGCTCCTGATTCCCTGAGAGAGTGTCGAACACAAAAGCTGCACGTCACGTTCAGGCCCACTGCTGATGCTGCCCCCTCCAGTCAACAGACAAAAAGAATAGTGCCTTCTAAGCATCCTGTGTTGTCAACTTGAGAACGTCAGTCAGTTCAGGTCAATTAAGCCCGTTCCTCTAAAGTATGCATTGGTCAAGAAAATTCTAGAGATAACCACAATCAGAATTTTGCTCTGAAAAAAAAAATAATAAAGTGAGATAGGTTCTCTAAATACACACAGCTGGTGTATCTTCATTTCTTCTTTGGACATAGATATGGGACTGCATGGTCAATACAAAAAACTTGATATGCAAGCTGTGATGGCTGAAGCAGTCAACTTGACAGCATCTATGGTCACCTAGGAGATCATCCTCTGGGCATGTCTGAGGGAGAGGGTCTAGATTTTGTTAACTGGGGTGGAAAGACCCATCCCAACTGTGGGCTACACCTTCAGTGGAATGGAGTCCTAGACTGAATCAAAAGGATGGGGTTAAATAAACATTAGGCATCGTCACTTTCTGCTTCCCGGTTGTGGGCACAGGGTGACCGGTTGCTTTACACTCCTGCTGCTGTGACTGACCCATCGTAACCAACTGACCCTCAGCCATGGTGAACGCTTAGTTTCCCAAGTTGCCCTTATTAATTATTGTGTCCTTAGAGCTCCCACTTTCATGATAAGCATTATAAAATCCATTCAGCCTTGCACTGTAAAGCTTGCAGTCTATACAGACTATTACAGATAATAATTGTGCACAGCACAGCAGCTTCTGTTATCATTATGACAGTTGGTCCCTCTGATCTGTGGGAGATCCAAAGATACCTAATAGAGGCCTCCTTTCCTTTATATAGTATAGTAGCTACTCTTCTGTTGCGATAACTAAATACCATGCCCAGAAGGATCTTGTGGAAGACAGAGTTTGTTTTGGCTTACAGCTGCAGAGGGAGCATCCATAACGGCAGGGAAGGTAGGGCAGCAGGCTGCCAGGGCAGGAAGCTAGGAGATTATGTCTCCAAACATACACAGAAAGCAGAGTGTGAGCTAGAAGTGGGACAAGCCCCACCCAGGGTGATATACTTCCTCCACAAGGCTCCACCTCCTAAGGGCTCTATAATCTTCCCTAACAACACCACCAACCAAGGGCCAACTTTCTAAATACATGTGCTTTTCGGGAGCGTTTCTCATCCAAACCACCGTGTGTATCTACTCATGATAAATTTTATTATATACACTAGACAATGTAGGAAAGTAAAATAATATACTACAGCAATATCCTATATTTATATATAATAACTATAATAAAATCTGCATGAATTTGCCTTCCCTCTTCTTTCCATCTCACTCTTACCTAATTTTTGTGCTCCATTGTGTTTTTAGACCTAAAATTGACTGAGGGAATAGAAAGTACAAAAATCAAAAGCACGGGTCAATGAGGACCACTGTAGTATGGATTTATCTGGAAAGTAACATGTAAATTTTCCCATGCCATTTTTTGGATAGAATTTACATGTTGGTATCTAGTATTTTTAATCATTGTATTTATAAATACTTAGACCCTAGAATTCAGTTACAAAGTAACTATACCACTGGCCAAAGAGAGTTTTCCCCAAATAAATCTCAGACAGAGATTAACCTCAGAGTGATTTATTAAGGAATTTCACCAGGAAGATGAATGAGGGATTGGGAAATATATCAGAAATGAAGGAAGGAGCTCATTCACCAGCCTGCCATTTCATCTACCAATAAAGGGCCAAATGTTTCATTATTGATAGATCTTATTGATTCTTCAGTACCTTAAACCAGCCAGAGAAAGATGCCTAAGACATTTTAGTGAGTAGCTTTCAATTACCTATTTTTTAATCTCCTCTGTGAAGAAAGCAGGAATTATTCTGAGGACTAGCCACATGGGAATGGGGAACACAATCAAACCACAAGACAAAAAGGTTTCTAGAATTCATGTACTGGCAACATAAAAACTTTGACTTATCTCTCAAACATTTACCAGGCCCCAGACCTTTCCTGGCTGCCTTTTGCCTTTCTAAATTCTAGTATTATATTTGTAAAAAAAAGGATTTTAATATTGCATAGTGTGAATGTCATAGTTGTATTCCAGTCTGGATAATTATATTGTATAAGTCACTTCTTACTTACATTCAAGTAACTATCTTTCCTTTTTTAAGGTAACATAATAAGGCTGTAAACAGCTGTGGGGAGCCCCCTAGAGAGGAACTTACTTGTGGTAGGTGAGACCTCCCCTCCCCATGTAATTTGCTCATCAACATGCTTAGTTCTTAAAGCAACACCAGCTTTTAGAAAGAACACCTTAGTGAGTGACACCCTGTCCTCACTCCCCCTAGAGAGGGAGATCCTGTGCTCACTCACCCTGGAGAGGGAGACCCTGTGCTCACTCCCCGTGAAGAGGGAGACCCTGTGCTCACTCTCCCTAAAGAGGGAGACCCTGTGCTCACTCTACCCAGAGAAGGGAGATTCTGAGCTCTGTCTCATGGCCTCAGTTGGTATAGTCCCCTCTGCTCTCATTAGAATGGAAATAACAGCAAATGGCTCAGTGATGGACTTATCGGAGAAGATGATTAACATGAATAAGCTTCTCAATATCTAGCATGACATACAAACTTGAGCTTTATGTGTTAGATATCACAGAACAGCTTTGTGAGTGACACCCTGCCCTCACTCCACTTGGAGAGGGAGATCCTGTGACACCAATCATTTCTATTCTATGTACATGAGTACCTGAAATGGGACCCTGCAAGGATGAGCAGGCAGCGTCATTTGCAGAGGGGGTCAGAGGAGCGATCTGGACATCTGGGTATATCCAACTTTTAACACCCCAGTCCCATACATCTTTGGGTGAGATGATGATGATGATGATGATGATGATGATGATGATTATTACTCTGGTCTATACAAATGCTCCCATTGGCCTCTTCCCTTTAGAGAAGCTGGATTTTCTGGAAAAGCCTTTGGGCCAAAGACCTAAAATGGATTCCTGAAAGTCCCCTCTGCACTAGGATTTTAGTGCAGTTGCTAAGAATAAGCACAGCCCTGCCATAGTCTGTGTAAACTATCCATAACTCCGACTGACTGGCAATTCTACCACACCATAGCATTTTGTCTTCCAAGGCAGCATTTACATCTTCATTGGGATGTTTGTGTCAAATACTCAAAAGCCGATGGATGAAACATGTTTCTTTTTTTAAGATAAAAGTTAAAGCAAGCTTTTCTTAAAATGCTTTTAAACATATATTCTTTGTAGCTATTTTATAGAAGTAAAACTCTCCTATACTGCATTTTTAAAAGTCGAGAACCCCAACACATCAAGCCCTGTCACTCACTCCAGAAAAAGTAATGGAGAAAGACAGGAATTAATACTCAGTGCGATACACAGGGAAGGCATGGGAGATTAAGTCTCTCACCCTTTCTTGGGTGAAACTGATGCAAGCTTTGGCTTAAAATCAGAGAAGAATCAGGAATATGGCAAGAGGTAGGAAAGGCCAAACCAAGGTTGACTTGGTCACTGCCTCAGTTCTCCCCACAACCACCTGGGAACCTTGCCATTGTTCCCTACTGCTTAGAAGAATCTCCATTCAGTGTAGGCATCTTGGAAATGGAGCTGCTATGGCGGTTACTCCAAGAGCATTGATCTATCAGGCCTGTGGCTCCCAACAGAGGACAACCATGTTCTTACACTGTGGCAGCCCTTTCATCATTGATCTGCCTGGAAGAGTCTATTCTTCCTGGAAAATGGAAAGCAGTACTTTTAGGCACCACTCCAGGGAGCAGGAGCAATAACACACACAAGCTGTTAGTTGGCCAGCTATAGATTATAGTGTCCCCGTAAATCTTGAAAATATCTTGTTTGGTATTTTCAGCCTTGGAAAGATTCAGTTTCTGTTAGAGGATGGATATCTGCTAAGTTATTTTACACGCCTCTGGGAAGACTTTGTGATTGTACCCACGGCTTAAGGGAGAGGAGACATATAGGGAAGACAGAGGTACCAAGTGCTGCCCGTGCCTACTTACTTACCTGTCAGTCATCGGCAGGTCTGGGTAAAGAGTCAGTACTTGCTCCAAATATGACCTCTGAGACCCTTTCAGAATCTCACCTGAAATCGAGGACGATATTTCAGATTTAAGTACAGCAGATGCTAAGAAGAAGAGATTTGACGCATAGATTTTTGGAATGATAAAGATCTGCAGGAAGCTCTAAGACTTGTTTTCAAAACTAGGTCTAAATCTATGATTTTTTTTCAGCGTTACAAGGAAACCAACTTGAATCTAAAAAATCAAAGAACAGACAGAAGTTCAAGTGGGTTGCAAACTTGGCAAAAACATGTTCTGCCAAGAAATAAAAAGCAATTCAGTCTCAAAATCTGCTGCCACATTTGCTTCTTCTGGTTCTCCTTGTGTGAGTGTGAAGTCCAGAAGAGGCCAGAGCATTCTCCAGCTCAAGGCGCCTTCTGAAGCTAAAGATACTTACATTGCTCGTCTGAAGTTAGTTGCTTTGCATCCATGGCTACCGTGCTCTTTAGGTTCTGATCACACTGCACGTTAGCAGTTCCCCACCCATAGGCTGTGATTCCCTTGAGGGGTTAAATGACCCTTTCACGGGGGTCACACGTCAGATATCCTGCATATCAGATATTTGCCTTATGATTCATAACTGGATCAAAATTATAATTATAAGGAAGCAATTAAAATAATTTTATGGTTGGTGGTCATCACAACTGTAATAAAAAGCTGGAGCTTTGAAAAGGCTGAGAACCAATGCTGTGCATTGTCTTAGCTGGCGGCTCCTACTAGGGATAGTTCTCAAATACATTTTCTTCAGGCTTTGCTCTTCCCAGGCTGGTGATTATCCTTCCTAAATTGTGCTTCTCTTGATGCTAAGGATGTCATAGCAGAGACTGTAGTGATTTTTACCTGCTATTTTTCTAGAGTAGTTCTTCCTGTTTACTCTTCTGAACATTTTTTACCATTTGGAATGCAAACAATTTTCTGTGTGTCAGTGCAATCCTGCTATAAAGAATTAGTGCTAAGGACGCAGGTTGCGAGTCTGATGCCACGGTTTTTCTGGGTGTTTTACTCGGGGTTTACTCGGGGTGTGCTGTAATAACACACCACTACCAAAAGCAACTTAGGCGAAAGGGTTTCTTTCATCTGACAACTCTCAGGTTGTACTCTATCACTGAGAGATGTCAGGCAGGATCTCAAGGCAAGAACCTGGCAGAAGAAACTGATGCAGAGACCATAGAGTACTGCTGCTTACTAGCTTGCTGCTCACAGCTTGCTTCGTCTGCTTTCTTATAATTCCCAGGTCCACCTGCTGAAGGGATGTCACTACCCACAGTGGGCTGGGCCCTCCTACAACAATCACCAAACAAGAAAATGCCTCACCAGTCCCTCTTTCCATTTGACACTCTCTTGTGTCAAGTTGACAAAAATATCAACCAAGATACTTGGTAATAAGCATTCCCTTTGGAGTCCTAGTCTAGGAACATGTGCAAAACAGAAGCACAGCCTTCTATCACACTGGGTATCCACATTCAGTACATGATGGAAGCACCATAAATCCACCATTAGTGCCCACTTATGGGGTGAACCAATGAAGTACAGTCTTCTGGAGCAGGGATGGTCATTCGGCTTTCTGACTAAGAGATCTTCATTTCAATCCTTAGGAGATTCTCCTTGTAGATTTTAAGTCTCTAAAAGATACATGCTGGGAACAGTATTCTGAGGGCATTCTTCATAACTGTAAAATTATGGTAAAGAGGCAATCACAAGCGTTTCCATTACTGTCTATCTTAGATGCTTAGCTTCCATGCTGGAGGGAGCTCCTAGATGGCTTTCATCTTGCTTCACTGTCCACCCAGGTCCTGCATAGTAGCCAGTCAACAAGTGGTGATTGTTCAATAAATAGATAATATATTAATAATAAATGTAATAGATATTATACTAGATAAATATATTTTATCTAAACTAAAAGTGACTAGGAATATCTATCAATAGTATAAAAAGATAACATCAAAGACATTCTTTTGAGAATTATAAAAATATAAATAGTTAAGTAAGATGGAGATAGAGCGATTACATATTTAGATACAGAAGGCAATATCCCAGACCTCTGTCCATCTTTCCTTTAAGTTTCTTTTTATTGAACAATAGATTAGTTTGAATCACGGTAGAAAGACAGACTATTCCACAGTTATAGATTTTCTGATTGCTTTTCTAGACATAACATTCAGGCAAAAAAATATTCAAAGAGCATCAAATAAAAAAGTTTTGAAAGGGAGTCATTTACTAAAATGAGATTCAAGGAACTCCCAAGAATTGGGGGTATCTGAAGGTTTATGAGATCACAAAGCCACTGCCACCCTTATGACTGCAAGACCAGCAGAAGCTGTAAAAGGCCTTTGAAGAGAGACCCATATGGGTTCTTTTCATGAATGTACAGCATTTTCCAGAGGCATCCTAGAGGAGGAACAATGCACACGCAGACTAGGCTCTTCCTCCTGTACATCAAGCTCTGCTCCAGTGGGCATCTCCTCCTAACTGAACACCAGGTATAGGCAGGCGCACAAACCAGGGCAAAAATTCCAGGAGTGGATGGTGACATGGGCAGAGAAGGGAGAGTAGAGACTGACTAAGGCAGAGCTGGCCTCTTTAGGAAGCTCTCTGTTCCTGACTCCACCATGAGTTCATAGCTGCCCTTTAGAATGCAGCTAGAGAAGAGATCATAAACTTGATATTATTTCTTTATTCATTTATGTGGTGCTGGGAGTCAAACTCAGAGCTCCTGCATGCCAGGGAAGCTACAGAATCATAGCCTTCAAGTTCTTTAGCATTGTGACTAATTTTTTGCTCCTTTCTATCTTGGATTTTTGCATTTGGTGGACTGGAATGTGAAGTAAAACAAAATAATTCTTCTTCTTGTTTGAACAATGACTAATAACTTCCCAATCAACTACTTAACATGAACAACAATATCTCCCAGTTTGCTTCACAAAAAGAAAATATGGACTGTTTACCAGTGGAATTGTGGTAAATGAGTCAATATAGAAATCAAAATTATGACTAGTGGTATTATGTAAGATAATAGGAAATTTAAATTTTCATAGTATCAGGTTAGTTGAAATTTCAGTTCACTACTCGTTTAGTCCTGGGAAATTCTATTCCTCTGTTTTGAGATATGTAATAAACCAGGTCTAAATTAAAATTTATCATTACATCACATTCCCCAGGACAATGAATTAGACTCACTTCTCAAAATTGGACCTGGCCTCTTTGTTTTTATCTCAGAATGGCTAATGAAAACTTGTCTATATAGACAAAGAAGGTACTGTTTGAAGAATAAACTCATTTACTGTTCTATTTTCAGAATATTTAGCTAGACTAAAATTCCAACTATCTTTTATTTCAAAATCCTGAGTGACCAACTGTTCCTGGATTATTTCATTCCATTGAGGCCTCTTGACCTCCCTCTGAGCAGAGACATACCTTATGGGGGAAGGGAGGGCACTGGCAGAGGTCACTGGGTCTCTCCTTGGCATGAATTACTTTGAAAAGTCCTTTTTTAACAGTTTTCAAGGAGTGTTGACATGACAGTTTGTTTTTTTAAGGAAAACAACATGAAAAGGTATTCGAGAAAACAGCCTACACTAAGTAAAAGAAGGAACCATTTGTAGCCTCAATAAAGAAAGCTTTTCTTTTGCAGTCAGTTCTCAGCGAACTCTTGCCTCAGATGATGGAAGATGTGTAGAGCTGGGCTAGTTGTGTTTTAAAGTAGACATTTTATGATTTGAGGAATCTATGGACTTCCAGGTTGGCATATGATGCAATAGTTCCTATAAGCGAAAATTCAGGAGGCAGAGCACCCACAGTCTCTGACAAAGAAATGTCCCAGGTCTGCCGAAAGAGAACTGCCTGTGTGCGAGGCTGGGCAAGCCAGCATCCAGAGGCTTCCAGCTCTATGTTCACCACACATGTGGAAGTGGCTGTCCTTGAAAGAGAAAATACCAAGAGCAAGAGTGACTGTGTCCAGAACCGTAGAACACACCCTAGAAAGCTGAATAGCTGGAAGAAAATTATCAATAGGAACCATCTAGCTGTGGGACAATACTTTCAATTGTTTGATGTTCAATAACAATAATGATATCTGAAATACATTTGAACCTTATAGTACCAATAATCAAAATTAATAGCATCCTATATGTCTCTGAATTACCAGAAGAAAAATGCAACCCAATGAATCTACTACAGTTGGCAAAAGAGCCAACATTGAAAAGAGATAATATAGCCCAATATTGAGTGCCAAACAGTGTGGAGAGTGCTTCACGTCTCCTTAATCTTCCGTTAAGTCTTCAGGAAAGCTGTTTATGATGCGGCTCAAAAGCTGCATCATGAAAAAAGCAAGATGGTTCAGTGAAGACAGGCACTTGCAACCAAATCTGCTGAACTGAGTCGATCCCCAGAACCCACGTGGTGGAAAGCAAGACTGATAGCCTCTTCTGCTCTCATGTACTATGGCTCATCCACCCCCACACTCAATAAATGATTGTAAAATAAATCAGTTCTACTTCAACATGAAAGTGTGGTCAGTATTTAAACATACCAGTAGAATGACATGAGGAAGATTTGTGTCCTGCATCTTGTTGGTGAGTGAGAACTGCAGAAAGGCTCAGCTGACTGAGACCACAGACTAAATTCCAGCTCATCAGAAAACCGTCCAGAACTAAAAGGGAGGCTTATTTTCAGCTGAAAGTGGAGACATTCAGGATGGAATGGCCATAGACATTGTGCTGATTTTTTTTTTCAGAACAAAACGAGTTGGATTCTCATCCAATGCAACCTGCTTTTGCTCTGTCTTCCACAGTCACAAAAGTCCATTACATAAAATCAAAGGCGATAGGACTAGATGCACGTCAAAATAGCCACGACTGAAGGAGTAAATTTACCTGATGAAGAAAATGATTTAGAGTTCATTAAAATTTGATGTACACTTCAGATAAGAAAGCAAAAAAAAATAAGGGAAGAACTAATTGAATGGGTAAAAATATACCAAAAATATGACAATTCAAGTAAGAAGACAGTTAAACCATGTACTTTTAAAAAGTATGTACAGAAATTTTAAAAATAAGAATAAACTTAAGATGAGAGGCAGATCATCATCTTCATTTGTAAAGAGAATGTTATTTAAAAAGTAAATATTTGCTGGGCGGTGGTGACACATGCCTTTAATCCCACCACTTAGGAGACAGAGACAGATGGATCTTGGTGAGTTCAAGGGCAGCCTGGTCTAGAGAGAGGGCTACACAGGGCTAACTCAAAACAAATTAAATGAATAAGTAAATATGTACTAGATGAACTTTAAACAATAAACTTTAAAAGGTTTTATTTTTAAATACTTTTTCAAACAATATAGTTTGATCATATTCTTTACCCTTCTACCTTCCCTACATCCTCCCTCCCCTTCCTACCCACCCAACATCTTATTCTTTCTCTCTCTTAAAACAAAACAAAGCAAACCAAGCAAACAAAAAGCCCAAATCAGGCAGAGAGCACGGAGTTCATTTTGTATTGGCCATACAAATACAGAGCATGAGCTCTTCCCCAGGTGTAGCTGGTATGCTCACTGTCACACCACTGAGGACAATTGACTCCCCTCTCCCACTACCTGTCACTTGCAAGAGGTTTCTTAGTTAGGGCTGGGACTTTGGGCCTACTTCCCCCTCTCTGTGCTGGGATTTTGTCTGGCTCAAATTCGTGCAAGTCTTGTGCATGCTGTTAGAGTCTTCCTAAGTTTTGGGTTCCGAAAATGCTATGTCTTTGGAGTCGTCCACCACTTCTGGCTCTTATTACCGCTCTGTCTCATCTTTTTTTTAATATATCCCCTAGCCCTGAGTGGTAGAGTTTGCTGCAAATTTACCATTTAAAACCGAGCATTTTGAAGTCTCTCACTCTCTGCTCATTGCCCAGTTGTGGGTGTTAATTGCTGTCTAGTGCTAGAAGAAACTTCTCTGGTCAGGGACAAGCAATGCACTTATCTATGGTCACAGCAATGAGTCATTGGAGTTATATTATTTCTATGTTCATTTAGCAGAACAATGGTTGGTCTTCTCCTGGCTCCCATGACTTATCTAGTCTCAAGTTCTTGACCTCCTAAACAATATCAGATGTAGGTTCCATCTCATGGAGTGCATCTGAAACTAATCTAAAAGTGATTGCTTATTCTGCAAACATTTGTGCTACTATTGCACTAGTGGGTACATCTTGATGACAGGCCACTATTGTAACTTACAGGGTTAGAAGTTGGGCTAAATAGTAAACTTTTAAAATGTCACTAATTCATAACTCCACATAATTAATAGTAAACTATTACAAGCGATGCTTTAAGAATAATAGTTTAAGAAACTAAAAGTTGTCTTTCCTGGCTTTTGAAGCACATAAAAGAGAAAATTCTATTCTGAGAAAATCTAAGTCCTTACACATGCAGACACACATTTTAGGAGTTGTTCATAAGAAAAAATTGCAATATACTACCTGAAAAGAAGGAGGCTTTATTGTAAAGTAAGTGGGTGTTATTACTCTATAACACATGCATGTGCACAGGAGCTCAGTGAAAACACACTGAGCTTCAGTACATAGAAATACTAGAATTATCTTCCCAGGCGATCAGATTACGTAAGACTTTTTCATCTTCTAAGGATTCTTCACCATTGTGAAATCTTCATTGTTATAGTAGTGAATTATTAATATTCGATGGTATCAAGTCAAATAACTTCATTTTAGAGAAATATTCTCCAGTGACTAAGAAATGTAACTATGCTCACTAAAGAATGAAGGAGGAACTGCTGAATCCGGAGCAGTAAGAGAGAAAAGGAGAAGGAAAATCCTCAGCCTCAGGAGCTTGAAAGGCTTCAGCTGAGTGCGTGCACATGGATGCTCTCCTATGCGCTGTAGAAATTCTCTACATGGGAAGCTGCTACCCCAAGCTTCTGGCATGGCTGATGGCACTAACTCATCTCAGAAAGGTTTTTTCAAACCCTTTAACAGACCATCTTTTCTTCAGTTCCAGGAACAGGGCCAGGGCAGACACCAGCTCACAAGAGCAGGCTTTTTGCTGACATTGTTGCAGTATCTCGGGCAACAGAAGACCCCAGGGGACCCAGTGCACGTTTCTTAGGAATGAAGAGTTCCCCAGGAACATCTATGGCTCAGCCTCTATGCCCTGTTCTTTTCACCATATTAGCAAAGACTTATAGCAGGAATGTTTGGGAAAGCCAGAGATGACACAGATTTCAGAATGAAAATCAAGCAATCGATGACAAAATGAACCTCGATCTCACAGGAGCCAAAACAAATCTCACAAGGATGCAAACTGAGTCATTCACTTAGGTTTCAAACCAAGGACAGATATCAGAATAACCCAAAACTGCAGACACATTTCTGACAGACCTGTGTGTGTGACACTGAACTATACAGAGAAGAGAACCACGCTTCTTAGTTCCAAGTTGGCTAGACAACATCTCAGTTCCGGAAGCTAGATTTGGGGGCGTGGTATTTGATAAATTGTGATGAGCGTTTATTCAAAAATACAAGTTACCTGGAAACCCTGTCCTGTGAGGTGGACGAGGGCTGAGGAGAAACGCCTCTAAAGCCTACGTGCCATCTTCAGAGAAGCCACTCACGTGGTCTGTGTGGTCAGACTACTGCAGAAGCATTTCTAATGCTGTATGGTTTCTATCACACAGGAGTAATCCGCTATCAGCAGACTGTGTAAACTAGATGGATGGTAGCTGGAAGGAAGGCTCTGGGACAGTCTCAACCTTCCTGATGCTGAGACCCTTTGCTACAGTTCCTCACGTGGAGCCCCATGTTGTAGAAGTGGTGGGCTGTGTTCCCGCCCGGCTCCCACATGGCTAGCTTTACCCGAAATAATTACACGGAAACTGTATTCTTTTAAACACTGCTTGGCCCATTATCAGATCCGCCTTCATAAAATACTCTCATTGCTATTTCATAACTGCAAGTTTGCTACTGTTATGACTTATAATAGAAATACCTGTATTTTCTGATGGCCTTAGGCAACCCCCATGAAAGGGTTGTTAAGACCCACAGGTTGAGAACCGCTGCTCTAGACACTATTGCAACATTTAATGGTAGGTAACTCTGTTTGTTTTATTTCTTACATGGGGACCTGAAGTCAGCCCCACAAAGGTGTTCTGAAGCATTTGAAATAAAATATGTGAGCTTCCTTTGTGATAGCCACTGAAGTCCAAACCCTCCTCAGTGCTTCCTGTTGGGCAAAGCAGCCAGGGCTCATCTCTGGCTTCCTACCCCTTCCTGAGGCCATCTGTTCTTGTCTCATCTGTAAGTCTACACCAGTTCTAAGACACGCGGCTCAACCTGAGCTGAGTGTTGAACTGTCACAGAATTTTCTACTCTGGGACAATGAATGAGCTAGACACTTAGCAATTAAATACGTAATGTAGAATCCTCTGATGTGAATGATTAGCCCCAAAGTTGAAGGTTAAAAATGTTTCTTATTCTGTATGATTTCTGCATACTTCCTGCCTCTGCATAGTCCTTTCTTTTAACCTCCTTCCAATTTACAATTCATCTACAAATCTTTTTGTTTCCTGAGATGCTCTGAACTCAGACTATTTTCGATGCAACTCAAGCACTTTTACTATTGACACCATCCAGAAAGGCGGTTCCTTCAGTTAGAGGGCCTTGGTAGAGACCTGGTGCCTCCATGATTAGTGTAATGCTGCCATCTGGTGGTCATTTCTACAAAGTGTCGGAAGCGTTTTTCTCCCTGGCAGAGCAGTGTTAACACAGTACAGCAGTCCCAACTGAAAATGTAAAATCTAAATCCCAAAAGACAATCGTGGACTGCAGACGTTGACTTCTAATGAACAGGAACACTAGCCGCAACAGTCATGAATAGTGTAAGCAGTTATACCCATAAAGACTGATGATGGTTAATGATGCTTCTTGGAAGGAACTTCCCTGTAGTTAGACAAGATATTTATATATTCACGGTTTCACATGCAGATTATGGGGTATTAACCTTCTTACAGCATAGCACCTCCTACATAGGATAATTGAACCCCAGAGCTGGTAGATCTGGCTATAAATCTTCCGGATGAGTCAGCTGGGTGTTCTAATGGGATGTCAGTAAAATATATTGAGAGTTTAGCCTCTTTGAGACATGGGATAGACGGAGTTGAGAAACTAGCAATTGCTGAGGCCAAGAAGAAACCAGCAGAGAGTTTTGGTGGTGAAAGGTCTCAATTATCTAATTAGTTTAGAACAGAGAACAGCAAGAACGGAAGCTTTGGTGATAAGCCCTTTTTAGAAGAAGAAAAAGAAGAAAAAACTTTATGGAACAAGGCAGAAAAACAGGGCCTCCACTTATCAGGAGCTTTGGCTCCTTGGAATTAAGTGCCCACCGAAGGTCCCCTGGCAGTAGGCATCTATTCTAGTTCTCCTAGACATGATGCCACAGGCTTCAGGGACTGGATGGGATGGCCAGCTGTGCTAGTACCACTTCCATTAGTCTTCAAAAGCCACGTTCTTGTTCTGGAAGTCAAGCTCTCCCGCATGTGAGTTAACTTGAGGGTGTGGCAGTGATAAATGAGGTTCATTTGTATTTGTCTGTTTTCTTAATAATCCATCATAGCCACCCTCAGCTAGGTGATCTCTCATCCTTTATCTTTGTTTAACTCCCACAGCCCTAAGGGAATGTTTAAAATGGAAAAATCCAGCACCTAGCTGTTGATAGTCACCGAAACCCCTTTGTAAGACTCAAAGATCTTCATCACCTAAAGAAACTAACCCACCTGAAAACTGGCCCACACTTTTCAGGGTGCACACATATGACTTCTAACGCAAACACAAACTTTAAATTCTCTCTTTCTGAGAGAATCATGCCCAACTGAGTTGTTGAATCTCACCACGGAAGTGAAATCTCAGTATGACCCTTTGCTGAGTTTAATTAAATTCCGGAGATTTCACTTAAGTGAGACTTAACAAATGTGTGGTTTACATGGGTATAGTTAATGGAAGGGAACTTGTTAATACCACAAATACTCACCCGCTAGAACAAATAACCCCTGCGACCTAGAGAGATTTAGTGCTTTTGTCTGTTTACAGTGAGTCCCCCGCACCCAGAAGAGCTTCATTTACCTGCAAACCTTGCACTGAAACTATTAGAAAGATGCTGTATATCCTGAATGCATAGACTTTTCCCTTTGCTATCCCTTACATTACACAGTACATCAACTTTGATATTCTATCTAAATTATATTAGGTATTGTAGTAATCCAAGACAAAGCAAGGGAGGATGTGTGTGTGTCACATGCGAGCATTGTGGCATTTTGAGTAGAGATTTGAGTATCTAGAGTTTGGTTATTCTGAGGGGTGGAGTTCCTTTTCCAAGGAACCAATCAGCTGCGGATCTCAGGGACCAAAGTGTTTCCATTTGTAGAAGGTTGCTAGAAACAAACCAGACATGGACAGATTTTGGTTTAGTGGCAAATATTTTGCTTCCTCTGAGCCTGGCGAGGATAATAGCAGCCATTAGCCATCAAACGTCACATCTCTCGAGCTCCTGCTCCAGAAAAAGAATCTTGTAGGCATTCTCTGGGAAAGAGAATAACAATGGTGTGCAGGGAGTCTTTCACAGACATGCCTCAAACCCTTCACCCAAGTAAATGGCTCCACGTCCTATCTTGCTTACCCTCCTCCAAGGCTTAAGACCACTTACCGAGGATGTATTGCTCTTAATGCTATCGTCAGGGATGAGGAAGGAGAATGTGGAAGTTAGTCCTATTTACTGAATGTCCACTGTCAGGAGCTCCCAGGCTGAGCAGAAACCAGAGGCTGACAGGCGCCCTAAAGCATATAGGGCAGCTTAAAATAAGAAGTTCATGTAGAAAGTGCTCAAGAACCGTCTGTCACTCACCTCCTGAGTAGACAGGCTTTAGATAAAGTAGTCAGGACAATGTGCAAAAGAATATTAGAAAACCTACACCAGGCTTTTGGAATGTTACATTAAAATAATTATCTATTTCTCGTACAAATTACAAAATAGTTGATTTTCTTCCTAACTTCAAAAGGACTTGACGAACTTTCCTGAAATAACATTTTTATTTATTCTTTGAAAATTCCATACATTTATACAATGTATTTTGATCCTATTCATTTGCCACTACCTCCCTTCAATGCTCCCCAATCCCTACCCTCATCCCCTTCTTTGCAGCGCTTGACGTGTGTAGCAATGAAGGATGTCAGGTCCAAAAACTATCATTTCACAGATTTCCTCCCCATCTTACCAGCTCTTCCATTCTTTCTGTTCCTTCTATTGTGATGTTCCTTGAGCCTTTGATACTGTGGGAGTGGGGTACAGAAAGAGGTTAATTCAGATTATTCATCCACAGCTGAACACTGGTATTGTATTGTATTGTGCCTTTACTTGGCACTTTGACCAGTTATGTGTCTCTGCATCCTCTGTTACCCAAGAAAAGACGAACCTGCAGGAAGAAACATAATAGTAAATGATTTGACAACATCAACATTTAGCCAAACAATGCTCGCAAGTCTCCCTTCTAGGACCCTTAGTCATAGATTTTTGATCTGGTCTACAGTATCAGGCATGAAATTTTTCCTGTGGGGTGGGGCTCAGATCCAATCAGAAAGTAGCCATCCAATTATCACGCCATTACTGCTCCAGTGGGCACAACTACCCAGGCAGGTCAATATTAAAGCATGTGGGATCCACATCTGAATAAGATTGTTGATGTTTCTTCTCTCCCAGCAAGCTGCATTGCACCTTCTCGCTCTATGTCAGCTACCCATCAGAGAGAGTTTCCTGGTCAGTACAGGTTGATTCCTGTATGTCCTACATTCAAAGCGAGTGGTATCTTTAGGGATAGGGACTTACCACCTAGTTGTGGTGAGCAACCAAGAACAGTAGTATTATCCTGCATTGACTGAGCTAATTCTGGGACCTCTAGCTAATAACTCATCTAGAAAGCTATCCCATACCCAGCACTGAGATTTTCATTTTAGAACCAATGTCTTCTGGGAGCAGCATTTTCCACCCATGGAGGAACTTGTGTTCAAACTCCTTTTCTTTAGGTTATATTTTTAAATTAGCTTGAAAACTAGTGGATGCTCATTAGGCTTCTTCCTCTTCCCCTCGGTTAACTCATCCCCCCTCCCTTCTCTCCCCAGTCTCCCTATCTCCACTAAAACCCTTAACCCTGAAAATCATCCCATTTTTCTTGCATGTTGGCCATGTCCAGGCGACGAGTTTTAATACTAGTTGAGTTTGATTATAAGAAGATCATTCAAGTGTTAAATATATTACACAAATTAAGTATTATAAACTGAATTTCCCATAATAAATGGTAAATATTAATTATTTTCGACCGTGGGCAGTAAGCAAATGTTCTATTACTGGGGTTAATGTTTCATAAAAATTGAACGTTATACTTAAAAGCATTTACTTGACAAATTCCTTCCAAATAATTTGCTTCATGTTATAATAGTCCATATTTTCATAGATTCATAAGGGTTTTTTTAATCCCGCACTATATTATTATCAATTTTGTTTACATAGTCAATCCCCCCCACACACACACACAGCTGGGGATCAAACTCAGGCCTTTAACAATGTTAGCAACTACTCAGCCACTGGGTTTGCCCCGTTTTTCAATGATCTTTTGAAGGGAGTTCAACTGTTTTTGAATATTTGATGCTTCCTTTCAGGCTCTTTACTGTCTGACCTCAAAAGGAGTTATTCATCTTTATTTTCCCTGGATTATGTGGAAAGCCAATTCTCCTTCTGCTTTCATCTTTTTTCACTGTGTATGTGATGTGGGGTTGATTTGAAGACTTTCTCTTCATTGCTAGTGCTGGGTCATTTGTTTCTGAGGTACCTTGCTGCAGTTTTCTTCATAGTCTGTGTGCTAGGGATTTCTTTCTGTCAGACATGTTAAGTGGTCTCCATGCTCTTTGGAGTTTTCCAGTTGTTAACATACCCAGTTCACTGATGTAGTTTCACCCCTTAAAATCTTATTTTCCATATTCGATTTGGAATCCTCTCCCGAATTATGTCTTTTTTTCATTAAATTTTTATTGCAGTTTTTAAGTTGCTTTTATTCTTATCAATTATAAACTATCCTAAAAATTTAATTTTGATCTTCAATTTGATTCAGGTTTTTAAACACACACACACACACACAATGCATATACATACGTAAAGCCTTCAATATCTGCACTCAACACATTTCACCATACTCCTAGACTTTTGGCCATATGGCATATAGTCATAAGTGTCTGATCATTGTAACACCATCATCAATTCTTGATTGGTTTCCATTTGTTGGGTTTCTCCCTCCCTGTTTGGGTCATATTCACCTGCTTCTTTTATAGTTAATTATATTTCTTCATTGACAATTTCCTTTATGTAAATAATGCATTTTGATTGCTCTCCCTGCCAGCTCTTATCTCCCCCTCCATCATCTTACCTACAAACAGTTCCCACATATTTCTACCTTTTTGTTGTTGCATTGTGCGAGTCATTATGTTTCATAAGGGCCATCTGTGTGAGCTTAAGTTTGAAACTGTGCATTGAAGGAGTAAGCAAACATTTCACATGTCTGGTGTCTTATAGGAGATGCTAAGCAGTGTAGATTTAATTTTGCATGTGGTAAGTATTGCTGCTTTC
Source organism: Alexandromys fortis (assembly GCF_014885135.2). Classification (NCBI taxonomy): domain Eukaryota; kingdom Metazoa; phylum Chordata; class Mammalia; order Rodentia; family Cricetidae; genus Alexandromys; species Alexandromys fortis. The sequence continues at coordinate 6,752,133 of NW_026067970.1, forward strand.
CAAAAAAGCTATTCTTAAGCTTCTTCTGGGACAGAGTTGAGTTACCAAGAAACACTCTGATGCATTTGAGACTTATTTTTAAGACAATATGAGGAACCACAGCAATGTTTATTCTCACATGGGAGCTCCTTATTCCTCACATGGGAGTCAGGACCTTTGTCAGACACATTTGTACTTTGTCACTGTACTGTGTGAATTAATGAAGTTTTCTAATACGGCAGGTGGGAATCATGCCCTCTTCTGGGCCCTGGGTGGCGTTGAGCCCTATTTCCTTCAGTTCCTTCAGATAGGTCCTCCCCTATGCTGGAGCATAGCTCCAGGGGGACCCTAGAACTCTTCCTTCACAGGACTTTTCTCTCACCATGCCTAGCAAACTCTAGATGGCTCAGTCTTGCTGGAGTCTTAATTCTGTTTCCTTCATTAAAGGTATCTTCCAATCCTCTCTAAGAGTTTCTGTTCCTGTACCAAGGCCTGTAAAGTAGAGGCAGAGTTCTGGGTAACCATGGAGCTCACACCACTGAGACTGCTTAGTTTTTGCTCTCATAGTTGTCTGCTGTCCTAAAACATAACAAGAACGTTTTTCATGTGCTTTGTCCAGTATCTGATTGTTTCGAAGGTAGAAAAATTCTAGTCCCTGTCACTCCAGCTTGCCAAGATCCAAAGTCCTTTTAAGGTTGATCTTGGGTTAATATTTCCATATTGTATCCTTAACAAAACAATGAGGAGTGGATGGCGATGACAGAGAAATCTTACCTCAAAATTTTCCTCTGAGTTTCTGTCTCATCCAGGTTCAACTATTCAATGCTTATTTCTCTTGATTCCTAGTTTTTCAATTTCTTGAGTCTGAATTTAAAAACATGAAGTCCAGCACCCTACTTCCTGCTTTGACTCCAGGGCAACTGAATTACACATGGGCCGACTGTACCACCTCAGAGACCGTTTCTACTTTGTCAGACACATGACAGTCAAGACTGGCTAAATACAGCCCTACAGGGAGCAAGCATCGCTATTGATGAGGGCGTCCTCAAGACTTTCTCTGAAAAACCTAATCAGTGGCTAAGACCTTTGAGCTTTTCTTCAGCAGTTAGCTGTCCAAGCAGTAGAATATTATGTATTTCTCACTTGGGTATCAGATAACTAAGCATCATATCTATCAACAATCACTCATTTTTACCAACTTCTAGACTCATACTTTGTCTTTTTTCTCAGAGAATATGAGACCTTCTAATGTAAGTAGGTACTACTGGAGAAAAATGGGAATCTCATAATCTGGGCTGGAGTGAAACTCAGTTAACAGAGTATTTGCTCAGCATGCATGAAGCCCTGGATGTGGCCCACAGCAGTGTGTAAAATTTAATGTGCTAAGGATAAACTTGTAGTCCAAGTTCAGAAGGTAGAGGCAGGAGGATAAGATGTTCAAGATCATTCCTGACTTGGCTACACAGTGAATTTGAGGCCAGCCTTCAATGTGAGACACTGCCTCAAAATAAAATGCCATAGTTTAATCTTTAGTATACTGACTAGCTACCAGGCACCTGTTCTTTCAACCCTGACACAACACAGCACAACACAACACAGCACAGCCTAACACAGCACAGCACACCACAACACAACATAGCACAACACAACACAGCCCAACACAACACAACACAACACAGCCTAACACAGCACAGCACACCACAACACAACATAGCACAACACAACACAGCCCAACACAACACAGCACACCATAATACAACATAGCACAACACAACACAGTCCAACACAACACAGCACACCACAATACAACATAGCACAACACAGCCCAATAACACAACATAGCATGTGCATACAATGCCTGAAAATCCTATCCTGTCCACACACCAATGTTCTTTCTCTGCCCTGTCCAGTATTTTATGGTAACAAAAGCCACAGTCTACATGGGGTGGTGGGTGTTTAGTCTGAGAATTAGAGTCCAGGAAAAGTTAAAAGAGGGGGTTATACCTAAAATTTAGTCAAAGGAAAAAGAATATATATGTGTACACTTATTACATAGGAGTGCATTGTAGTTTTATTAATGTGACATTAGCGACATATGTACTTCTTGGATTTTTTTTTGTCTTTCATAAAGATTCAGCTCACAGTCAGTGAATTACATTTTAAGAAGTAAGTTCTTCCACTGGCCCAGTCTTGTACCAGGAAGCTGTAGATGCAGTTCTACAGGAGCTTTCTGACACTTGAGAGAAAACGTTCTTGGAAGTCCCCTATTGGGTCCTTCATGATCAGACCACAGAGGATCTCTGAAGTGCTAGGCTTAGAGAGGGCTCACTCTTGGTCTAGTGGGCAGCATGTTTTCACTAGTCTAAGCTCCCGGTTTCTTTCTTCCCAAAGGCTCCCGAGTGGACAGAACAAACAGCTGTCAGTCGGACAGCAGCGGATTTTTGGAGGAGCTGCCAGAGCCCCACCCCTTCCAGGTAGGAGCTGCTAGTGTGGGACACTGAGTACTTACTGTATATGTTTCATTCCTATCAGCAACCCCTAGTCATACCTGCACTCCTGTAGACCTTGAAGGATGAGTCTAAAGTGTTCATCACAAACCGAAAGTTTTTAAGTCCACACCATATATTACATGCATATACATACATACATACATACACACATATACACATATATTATATGGAGTGTGTATATATCATATATATATACATATACATATACACATATCTATAGTAGGAGGCTGCTTGTTTATCCTGGCTTCTCAGCCCTGAAATAATCACACAGAAACCATATTATTTGCAATACTGTTTGGCCAATAGCTTAAGCATATTTTATAATCACACAGAAACCATATTATTTGCAATACTGTTTGGCCAATAGCTTAAGCATATTTCTGACTAGCTCATATCTTAACCCATCTCATTAATCTGTGTATTGTCACAAGGCTGTGGCTTACCAGGTCAAGTTCCAGCATCTGTCTCCAGTAGAGCTATATGGCTTCTCACTGACTCTGCCCTCTTTCTCCCAGCATTCAGTCTAGCTTTCCCCATCTAGTTCTGTTCTACCCTGTCATAGGCTCAAAGCAGTTCTTTATTAATCAATTGTAATCTCAGCATACAGAGAAGAATCACACATCACACACATGTATGTATGTATGTATGTATGTATGTATGTATGTATACTCACTCAGTGGGCAGAGAATGATAAAATCACAGTAGGCCAAGTGCCAGGATTCTCACCTTTCTTCTCCTTTCTATTTTGTTTTGATTTTTCTAAATTATAAGCTGAGCATCATAGGGAAGGGGTGGCAAGTGAAGTAGTAATATAACATGATTTCAAGTTGATATCATGACTTCTGTGCTCATGACTTTTGTGTTTCTGGTAACGGTGCATATAATGTTGCTGTAACTTCGTGGTTCTTTCCCGTGCCGGTTTCTCCCACAGGTATCTTCCTTGCCGGGAAACCAGAGTCCCACTGAGTGTAAAGGTAGCAAACCAAGGGATCAGAGTCATAGGCCACCATCATGGCATGACTGTCAGCAAGAGTCCAGTGACTCTAAATTCAAGAGCATGGTGAGCTCATCTTTTTCAAGTCATGATGGGAGTATCTTGGAAAGAAAGGTCTCAGCATCTGTGGAGGAGGAAGAGTTTCAACTTGAGGCCACAGAAGGGCAACCAGAGATAGTCAACCCAGATATGACCCTTACCAAGACCCTGATGGTGGAAGACTACCCAGGGAGTCTTGTTGGAACTGTAGTCACTTCTACATGTGACAACACAATGGGGATCATGGTGAATCCTGTCACAGAAAAGGAAGATAGGTCTCTGGGGCATAAAGATACTGGAAAATTGCTGATACAAGGATGTCACTTTGAATCACCAAGGTCATCTGGGATGGATCAGACTCCAGACAATTTCTATCATGTGAACTCTGAGATCCCAGGAACAGAGGACAGCAGCAAGGTCTGCCCTGACACTAAGCAAAGCTGGGTGGTACAAGAGAGACTAACCCAGCCCTCTCGGCAACACAGAGGAGCCATGTCCTGGAGCGGTGACCTTGTTCAACACTCTGAGAAGTCAATTCCCCACCTTGATAAGCCACCTGGAGGTGATCCCACTGACTCAAAGGCTGCCAGCTCTTGGTCTGTGACAACCCAGATGTCCTACAATCCAGTGTCAACTGCTCAGAGTGTTTCAGGCTTGAGGACCTGCTACAAAGGAACAGCTTTGGAATGCAGTCCCTGTAACCCTGTTAATACCATAGACCCGAGACTGCAGACGAAAGCAAAGCAGGTCAATGATGTTGCCGTTCAGACTTGTGCATATGAATGCAAACCCAGTCTGTCACATAATAAGGCCTTAAATCGTAGACACTGGCCCCTCACCAAATCCATCTCTTTGGACACAGGTTTTCCTAGCACCTCCCCCACAGACCTCTGCCACATCATACCTGCCCACTGTTGTGTCTACTGTCATCACTGTCCCAACTGCCAGGGGAGGAGGCAAAGCCCTGGCCCAGAACTCTCTCTCTGCAGGCATTTCCTGTACTCACATGCCGAGGATCCTGAAGCCCAGTTCATGAAGACATTGAAGATACTTCAGGACACTACTGTGAGGGACTTGTGTTCTGTAAGTGTTTCCTCTACAAAGGTGGGAAGGCAGATCCACCAACCAGGCCACTAACACTACAGAGATGGTGTTCATCTTCCTTAGTGGCAGAGAAAACTTAGGCATGCCTCTTGTTTGTAAACATGAGGCATGCTTTTTATACTCTATGAGATAAACTCATATGTTTAAGGCTATCACATTAACAAACCTGTCTCATCTTCAAGTCAGTCTAGCTGAGACATTCTGGGTTTTAAAGTCAGTGGGCTATTTAATCTTGCCTGGAACATCTGGTGTCTCTAGAACTGTCATAGAAAACTATGGGATGAGTACTGTTGATGTAACTCAGTGGTAGATTACTTGCTTAAGCTCCTGGGTTTAATTCCTGGTACCATGAAATGCATTCATACATACATACATATGTAAGGAACTGATTAATAAATTGTCATAAAATTGTTTGGGGATGAAATAAAGGTTTGTAAAGAACTCAACATAATGAGAGATTCATCACAAAATTTAACGCCAAGAAATCTCAAGGTAATATTAGTTGATGGTGTTTGAGTCTAATCATTAATTTGTATTACTGTTTTATTTTGATTGTATTACATGAACCTCTCATGTCATGTAGAGGGACTTCCGGTGACCTTTGGTAACTGGTTTAAATGTGAGCATCATGATTACTAAAAGCTGAGTGATATCAATGTACTTATCCCTTGATTAACCAATTTATCTTTAATGAGTCCTTTTCGTGCTCTTTTTCAGTATTTTTAAGGTGGGGATAATCTAGGAGCTCCAGGTTAATTTTCAAATAAAATATTGAGACTATCACATCTGAAATTCTATATACAATAGGAAAGGACATTGATGATACAGGATTGAAGCTGTTCAGAGATATTTCAGAGACACTATGACTTACTGAATACTGTGGTCCAGTGCCAAATAGTTCCTATATTTTAATTCCATAAAAATATGCTGAATGTCTAGTCTAAACATTTAATTTATATTATGTCATTTAATCTTCAATTTCTCATATGCCATAAATATTTATTGGATTTCTAACGTGTCACAAGCACTCTCACTTTTGTAAACAATAACAAGGAAGCTAGAACTAGTAGTGTTTCAGCACCTTCCAACCACTAAGTGGTAAATCTCAATGCCAATTTTTAGACAAAGATGTACCTAACCTTAAACTATCTAAATCTGTATATGAGTGATTATGTGAAAGATAAAGCAAATTATCATATGGACTTTTAACATACAGAACTCTACATAAGCCTAACATAAACTGAGAAATGAATTTTCAGATTGCAAGACACCAGACATTTAGAATACTTCAGAATGAGCCAAGATTAAAGGTTGTGCTAATCATAGATAGTTTCATCTGGGCATTGTGATCAGCTTTGGGTATCTTACTCAGTGGAAGAAAAGGGCAAAGGCTGATGCATAGCTGAGATTCTGGTGTCCTGGAGAATGGAGCTGTGCTCAGTGGTAGAATTGCCTGATCCCTCAATCTTCAGTAGCAAAACAAATAAAATAGAGTCTAGGAGAATAGGAAAATCATCACTGTCCTCATTTATTTAGGGATTATAAGTACTTTAAGGAATTATTCTTCTACTGTGAATAATTTCATACCCTGGCCCTACAGTAGTAAATGACATTGTCAATCTTTGGAGACATCTTTATTTGTCACAGCTGAAAGAGAAGCAAATGATACTGGCAACAAAGGAGCAAAGATGAGAGACACTGTTGAGTGTGCTACTTTACATGCCCAGGAAAAACCCACATCATATAATTATTTAGTCTAAAATGTATGTGTTGTCAAGATTGAAAACCACAGCGCTGGTGTCATAAGCTATAACATGGAGGGGCTGCTAGTTGAGGTTTCTATCCTGCCTAGTTCCCACAGTCATTAGATCCCAAAGAAAATCACACAGAGAGTCTACATTAGGTTATAAACTGATTGGCCCATTAGCTCAGGCTTCTTGTTAACTCTTTTTTTTTTTTAGTTCTAACTTCTTTTTTTTTTATTTTATTGAGAATAAGAAAAAAAAGTTTCCGCCTCCTCCCCGCCCCCCC